>NC_088323.1:4242424-4545454 GCF_910592395.1 Lineus longissimus | reverse complement strand
TCTTGTTTGTCTTAAGCATTCGCTCTGCACTCAAAGATGTTATTCTCAAGGGAGTATTCCTCCTCAACAAGTGATGAGACTCTGTCTTGCTTCTGGATGTAACCCATGATTGGTCAGATACATTTCAATATTCAACATAAAAATTTTGATTTGTTTTATTGCAGACAGCCTTGCCAGAGATGTGACTTCTTGCATGATGACAAGTGCTTACCTATGGATTCACTTCACTTCACCGCCATACCCACTTCCAAGATAGAACCACTTCAGTTTAGAGCATTTCGAGGTAAAATTTTTTATGATTTAAACCTGAAATCTTTTGTTGCCTCCTTCCTAGAGAGAATGGGCTTTTAATGACAGATGATAAGTAGTATCAGGTCATGACTTATGTTGTGCCTGAGGGGATCCACAGTGGTGTAAAGAATTACACCGAGTGAGTTGGGGTTGGTCATGAGGAAACTTCTTGATGTGGCCATGACTTGTCAGAAGATTTGAAGAGCCAACATAAGATAAGCAGCTGATCAAGTGCAATGGAAAGCATGCTGGATTTAAAAATCAGTATTCATTTCAAATAACGCAGAACCCGAGGGAGTCCTAAATGACGAGAAAGATACCTGCAGGAAAGACCAAATGCATGCCTCTCCGTGACCTCACTGCTTTGGGAGTGTACTGATTGAAGAAGTTGTACCAGAATATTGCAAAAGAGACAATAGTTTTGCGATGTGTCTTGGAAAGCCAACGAGAATGTCAAAAAGTTCAGCAGGGTTTTATCATGAGATTTTTTACTCCCTTTCCAGCCCTTCTGCAACCCAAAAGCTATGTGTAGATGGCAAGAGAGGCGAGTAATGACTTTACGGAGCGAGAACAGCAAGATTCGGACAAGTCATCATGTTCACACCATTGACAGCACCAGAGGGGAACATAGGAATGACAGAGTGAGGACAGTAGATATATCTACAACCATTCTTATATCAGACTTCAACAAGGATGTGGCGGTCTTTGGAGCACCATTTGCAGACTTGTTGCGAAAAACTTGACATTCATTGGTCATTGAGAGACCAGTAATAAATGATGATGACGATGACAGAGGATAATGTCTACGAACAGGGGTGATGGCAACTGGCCGTGCCACATAGCTACAAGGTGACCATTTCAACTGGACTACCTTACCATAAGAAATTGTGAACCAGTCATCAAGATGATGAACGCGTCAAAATATTGAAGAAATCAAGGATCTCTTTGTGTTAGTGTTATATCTCACAAAAATCTAATGGTTTGAGTTCTTTTTCAGCCTGGTTTCAAGATCATTGGAAAGAATCAGAACCACTTCAGTAGAAAGCCTGGGTTTGTTCAGTGGGAGTGGATGTCACTGAGGCAGTCCAAGGGAGACGGGAACAGTTTGGTTTGGCATAGCTAAGTATCCATAGACAAACTGTCAACCGAAGGGGTGTCAGTTTTTTGTGACAGAGTTCATTCTGCTGTAATTTTGCAGTTTGAGAAGTCCTTGCCTCTGATCCAATGCAGTTGAGCTGCCGACATAGTGATGCCAGTCATTACACTTGTAATAGTTGACAATAATGACAAAATTAAGCTGACTAAAGCTTTTGAATTGTCGGAAGACGAGAAGAGGACTCTAAAACAGGATGCCTTGCCGTGGGTGGTATATGTATCAAGTAGCAACCTCAGCCAGGCAATCTTGCTATGATGAAATATCAACAGCCAGTCAACGAAAGGATGGAAGCTTCAGGATGTCAAGTGTCGGAGAATTTCGTGTCTAACGGCATACAAATCTATGCTAGTTATAATAGTTTGGTTTCTTTTTCAGCTGAGGACCGAGATTGGTGCTGCATCTGTCACATAGCCCCAGGGAAACCATCACAGGATCCTCGGAGACGCTTCAAACCTCACATCGAGAACGCCTCCTGTGAACAGGAGCTGAGGGCCGCACCAAGCTAAAGATTAAGATTGTACAATCAAATATCCACACCAGGTATTCTAGTTACTGTAAATTAGATAGTGCATAAAGTGACCTGTTTGTTTTCACTTTTAAAAACCTTTGCAATTTGCCGCACTGAACCCTCCAGAGATTGTTGGAGTGGGTCCATTAAATGTGACAAAAATATCCAACACCACCTATTTACAAATGAAGTGAGAGGTCAGCCGTTTGGTGTAACTCCATATAACTGTCTGGTGATTTCGCTTTGGGCTTGTGACACTCTGATCGGTCTGAAATAATCATTACCGCCCATCCCTCAATTTGAGGCCTGTGTCCCGATGGCGGAGAAATGGCGATGTCAAAGGGGCATGAGGGCGGTTAAACCTATTGCGAATAGGCAGCACAATGTGTAGGATATTCGGAAACCACGCACATCTCCTGAATCTGCCGTGGGTTGGTACCCCACGCTACGTAAGGGGAGGTTTCTGGGTAAGACTTGGTCCACGTGAATAGGTGGTACCTTAAAAGATGAGAAGTTGCGAACGGACACCCTGTGAATATGTCCCTTCGACCAACTAGTGCTAATCCGGTCACTGTCTCCCGGTCACCATGCCTTGGTCAATAAGCGGGCGAAGAACCCAATGGCTCCGTCTGGAGTACATCGTCAACTTCAGCCACGTAGTCTAACCGGTGCACGCACAAATATCTTAGTTGAGAGTGGGTGACATACTTGAAAATGCTTCTCATCGGGGTTATACAGTACCACTGTATACAATGACCCCATTTTTGTTGGATTTTACTGTGGAGTGGACAATAATGAGAATTTCAGGCCAGTCTGATTGTCACCAGTTCAGAGGGCGATTACCTGATAGTTATGTGGCATTCCGTCAAACGGTTAACTCTTACACATCCTTTGTAAATTAGTGTTGCTAATGCCAGCAGGATGACTAAGTGACAGAAACTTTCATGTGTAATAGCCTTAAAAATTTATGATCGTTCTAATGGTTTTGGCCTTCTGTTTCAGCATGGTTTTAAGATTGAAGGACGGGGATGTCACAGAGGTCTGGAAAAACTATTGCTTAACTAGGATGCACTCGAATCTGGAACACCTGCTGTGAGAGAGGGCTGGGGACGCACTAAGAAAGATATTCTTTCCAGGCATGTTGCCAGTGCCACAAATTTGCCACTGAAGTTGGTTCCAGTTTAAATATGAACTTGAATTATCAGAGGCTGTCCAAGGGAGCCTCTGCATGCACCCTACAGTAAAAGGACAAGCAGCTTGATTTGACCAGCGGAAATATCCACCAACTAGGTGCCAACAGAGGGCACTGATAATTAGATGCCCTGAATTTGCCTACTTGGCAAGTCGTAGCATGTTTGTTGTTTCGTGAGAAATATTCTGTGCTGTAAAGCATGCATTTTGGAATGATTCCTTTTGCCTGTGATCTGAGCCTGTGCGAGACAATGATGCAGATCATAGAACTCGGTGAGATGGTGACAGCTGGTGAGGAAGAAGACTCGTTGATGCATGTGTAAAAAAATTCAGAAGAAATTTGGCTGCAGTCAAGACCACCTTGCAGTGAAATGGTGTTACAAATTCAGGCATTCTAGTAGTTGGAGATATTTTTCGGCCTGCATGATTTCAAGGAAGATGAGATGGAGAAATACAACATACATGGAGAGACATGTGTCCATTACATAAAAGTCTGTGTGTGTATCCTGAATAGGGATTCAGTTGACTTTTGAAGGAGCAAATATTTCGGGTAAGAAAACTGTTCTTCATATTCCGTCAACAAGTCGAAAAGCTGTCAAAAGCATTGACATTTCTTGCCCTTCATTCAGGCAAGAGAAGTTTGAAGTACCATACAGCTTCAAATTCATGTCCATAGATTAAATCTTGATTCCTGCCCAAATGATGAACAAAAATCTGCTCAACATCAAATCACCTCAGACAGCGGACTCTGCTGATTATCTGGAGATGTTATTTAGTATTTTATCACATTAATACACCATCCAAGGCATCTTGTGATGAAAAACAGCAGGAGTTCCCTCTGTGGACTGAAGGTAGGTTGGCCTAAACAAAGCATAAGAAACTGGACAACAATGCAGACAATTCTCAACATTTTATGTTGCTAAATATATGTAACAAGTTACTGCCAACTATTCACAGAGTCTGAGCAAACGTGATGGTTGTCTGTATTGCACTTCAGACCAGTGATCTGCTTATGGCAGGTAATGGCACTTGTTTCTAAAACAGTTTTGTATTTGCCTTAGTGTCGTCATATTTGGCAGATGATTATCTAGGTGTAGAAAAGCCAGGGGACCGTTCCGCGTCATTGTTTATTTTGTTTAGAAAAATGTTATTAATGAAAACTGGTCCTTTCCAGCTCCTCCATTAGATGGCACAGACTGGAAAAAAGAAAAGCTGCCGCACCATCGTCCTGGTAGCAAGCCAAAGCCAAGAGCAGTCCACATGCTAATGGTTGCAACTATAACACCACTAACAAGATTTCACTATAATCATCTGACTGGAGAAAATTATGAAGGAATCTACAATGTCGTTGCAAGGACAAGCAATGTTAGAATACAAGGTTGGTGTGCAATGTGAATCTGTGCAGGATAGTTGTACAGTAGCCTGCCTGCTGGATAACTTATCAGAAAGCAAGTATGTCCAGAATGATGAGAATAATAAGTCAAAAAGTTTATATCTACCCTGTTGTGTTCCTTTAATAGAAATGTTTACATTCTAAATAAATGGCAAGTTCCTGGCGGATAAGGTTCCAGAGTGAACTGCAATCACTGTACGATGTCCTAACTGGCAAGTGCCTCCTTAATAGAGAGGTGTCCTGATTAGAGAGGTCAAATTGAAAGGAAATAACCAATTTGGGACTAAAATTAGTGTCCTTAATAGAGAGGTTGTCCTTATGCCCTGGCATAGACACTCGGGTACAAGGGATCACAGCTTTTGGTCTCATCCGACAGACCCTCGAGTACATTTGACAACCCCCTCTTAGTAAGCCAGAGGCCTTTCATGGAGCTGTTTCTAAAAACTCTTGTTTTTGTAGAAGAAGTCATTAAAAATCAAAAGAATTATTTTCAGCACCTCAACGGGAAAACCACTGGTAATTGAAGCAGGTAGATTGCCGTGACATCTCTCCTAAACAAGCTGGGTTATGAACAAGGATCATGTCAACCAAGTTCAAATGTCTTGAACATGAAAGGGCCCCTTCCCTTCTGACTGGAAAAGACATCTCTCATCTTTGGTTTGTACATGATCAGAACATGCAGGACATTGTGAACACCGAGAATATCACGAAGAACTGAGTGGCACCGAAAATACCTGAAGATTTACTTTTTCAGCTAAGAATGACTTTGTAGGCCTAAAGGTTTAGAAGTTTACCTCAATTCCTAAGGACTATCAACTTATTCCTAAGGTAGTCTGGAAAAAATTTCATCCTGGATGCAGAGAAAGACTGTACAGTAGAACCTCTCTATTAAGGGCACCCTCGAGACTGACTAGTGCTGTCCTTAATAAAGAGATGTCGTGATTAGAGAGGTCAAATTGAATGGAAACAACCAATTTGGGACCAAAACTAGTGTTGTCCTTAGTAGAGAGGTGTCTGCTAAGGGAAGTTCTACTGTGGTTACATTACTTGCATGTTAGTTTTGGTGTTAGTTTTCACTGTTGAAGGACACAGACACAGATGCCAATCGGCAGTGAAGGTGACCTTCTCAAGCGAGGAACCAACGTCTTCGTATTGCAGCCACTGTAGCTTAGGTAGTATAGTGACCTACATGAAGTTGTTTTCAGTTATTAAAGTCCATGGGGTTAGTTGCATTTAACCTTGACTCTGTTAGACTGGGTCCATTGAATGTAACAAAAATAATCGATGCCTATTTACAAATGAAATGAAGAGTCTGCATTTTGGTGTAACTCCATATAACTGTCAGGTGATTTCGCTCTGAACTTGTGACACTCTGATCGGTCTGAAATAATCATTATCTCGCCCCTCTGGGAAAATTTTGCAGCCGCATGGCACCTCTTGTTACCGTCTGAGAGATGGCGATGTCGGAGGGGCATGACGGTCGGCAAACCTATTGCGAATGGGCAGCACAATTAGGTGTAGGATATTCTTAAACCATTGCACACTCCTGAATCTGCGGTGGGTTGGTACCCCACGCTACGTAGGGAGTAGGTTTTTGGGTAAAACTTGGTCCCCGTGAATAGGTCGTGCCTTAAAATGATGAGAAGTTGCGAATTGACGCCCTGTGAAGTGTCCTTCGACCAGCTAGTGCTAATCCGGTCACTGTCTCCAGGTCACCATGCCTCGGTCAATGAGCGGGCGAAGCACCCAATGGCTCCGTCAGGAGTACATCGTCAACTTCAGCCCGTAGTCAAACCGGTACGCGCACAAATATCTTAGCTGAGAGTGGGGGACATCAGTAAATTGCTTCTCATCGGGGCAATACAGTATTGACCCCATTTTTTGTTGGACTCATTTCCGCTGAGGCGTGCTAGATAATGAGAATTTCAGGCCAGTCCGATTATCACCAGTTCAGAGGGCGATTATCTAATAGTTATGTGGCTTTCCCTCAAACTGTATACTCTTTCATGTCAATTGTAAATTAGTGTTGCTTGGTAGTGTTCAGGGTCTTTTGTCGAACAGGCACATCTGCATACCAGTAATTATGTGCAAACATCATTTTTGCTTTGAAGCAATATCGTTGCTACACTCCTAAAGCAGTGGCTGTCTTCAGGTCTTATCTGCCTCGCGGGCAAATCTGCATACCAGTGATTATATGCATACTTAAGTTTTGCTTTGAAGCAATATCAGTGCTACACTTGTGAAGCAGTGGCAGTGTTCAGGTCTTGTCTGCCTCTCGCTGACATATCTGCATACCAGTAGTTATGTGCAGACTTGGCTCTTTCTTTGGAGCAGTACAGTTGTAAGATAAATCCTGTTTGTAATTTTATAAATTAGTTGCTCATTAAGGGCTTACGAAGGTTTTGATGCCTTGCTGGCATATCTGCATACCAGTAAATATGTGCAGATTCATTTCTTGCTTTGAAGCAATATTGTTGCTACACTCCTAAAGCAGTGGCACTGTTCAGGTCTTTTCTGCATACCAGTAATTATGTGCAGACTTGGCACTTCCAGAGATTGTAGGACTGGGTCCATTGAATGTAACAAAAATAATCGATGCCTATTTACAAATGAAATGAAGAGTCTGCATTTTGGTGTAACTCCATATAACTGTCAGGTGATTTCGCTCTGAACTTGTGACACTCTGATCGGTCTGAAATAATCATTATCTCGCCCCTCTGGGAAAATTTTGCAGCCGCATGGCACCTCTTGTTACCGTCTGAGAGATGGCGATGTCGGAGGGGCATGACGGTCGGCAAACCTATTGCGAATGGGCAGCACAATTAGGTGTAGGATATTCTTAAACCATTGCACACTCCTGAATCTGCGGTGGGTTGGTACCCCACGCTACGTAGGGAGTAGGTTTTTGGGTAAAACTTGGTCCCCGTGAATAGGTCGTGCCTTAAAATGATGAGAAGTTGCGAATTGACGCCCTGTGAAGTGTCCTTCGACCAGCTAGTGCTAATCCGGTCACTGTCTCCAGGTCACCATGCCTCGGTCAATGAGCGGGCGAAGCACCCAATGGCTCCGTCAGGAGTACATCGTCAACTTCAGCCCGTAGTCAAACCGGTACGCGCACAAATATCTTAGCTGAGAGTGGGGGACATCAGTAAATTGCTTCTCATCGGGGCAATACAGTATTGACCCCATTTTTTGTTGGACTCATTTCCGCTGAGGCGTGCTAGATAATGAGAATTTCAGGCCAGTCCGATTATCACCAGTTCAGAGGGCGATTATCTAATAGTTATGTGGCTTTCCCTCAAACTGTATACTCTTTCATGTCAATTGTAAATTAGTGTTGCTTGGTAGTGTTCAGGGTCTTTTGTCGAACAGGCACATCTGCATACCAGTAATTATGTGCAAACATCATTTTTGCTTTGAAGCAATATCGTTGCTACACTCCTAAAGCAGTGGCTGTCTTCAGGTCTTATCTGCCTCGCGGGCAAATCTGCATACCAGTGATTATATGCATACTTAAGTTTGCTTTGAAGCAATATCAGTGCTACACTTGTGAAGCAGTGGCAGTGTTCAGGTCTTGTCTGCCTCTCGCTGACATATCTGCATACCAGTAGTTATGTGCAGACTTGGCTCTTTCTTTGGAGCAGTACAGTTGTAAGATAAATCCTGTTTGTAATTTTATAAATTAGTTGCTCATTAAGGGCTTACGAAGGTTTTGATGCCTTGCTGGCATATCTGCATACCAGTAAATATGTGCAGATTCATTTCTTGCTTTGAAGCAATATTGTTGCTACACTCCTAAAGCAGTGGCAATGTTCAGGTCTTTTCTGCATACCAGTAATTATGTGCAGACTTGGCTCTTCCAGAGATTGTAGGACTGGGTCCATTGAATGTAACAAAAATAATCGATGCCTATTTACAAATGAAATGAAGAGTCTGCATTTTGGTGTAACTCCATATAACTGTCAGGTGATTTCGCTCTGAACTTGTGACACTCTGATCGGTCTGAAATAATCATTATCTCGCCCCTCTGGGAAAATTTTGCAGCCGCATGGCACCTCTTGTTACCGTCTGAGAGATGGCGATGTCGGAGGGGCATGACGGTCGGCAAACCTATTGCGAATGGGCAGCACAATTAGGTGTAGGATATTCTTAAACCATTGCACACTCCTGAATCTGCGGTGGGTTGGTACCCCACGCTACGTAGGGAGTAGGTTTTTGGGTAAAACTTGGTCCCCGTGAATAGGTCGTGCCTTAAAATGATGAGAAGTTGCGAATTGACGCCCTGTGAAGTGTCCTTCGACCAGCTAGTGCTAATCCGGTCACTGTCTCCAGGTCACCATGCCTCGGTCAATGAGCGGGCGAAGCACCCAATGGCTCCGTCAGGAGTACATCGTCAACTTCAGCCCGTAGTCAAACCGGTACGCGCACAAATATCTTAGCTGAGAGTGGGGGACATCAGTAAATTGCTTCTCATCGGGGCAATACAGTATTGACCCCATTTTTTGTTGGACTCATTTCCGCTGAGGCGTGCTAGATAATGAGAATTTCAGGCCAGTCCGATTATCACCAGTTCAGAGGGCGATTATCTAATAGTTATGTGGCTTTCCCTCAAACTGTATACTCTTTCATGTCAATTGTAAATTAGTGTTGCTTGGTAGTGTTCAGGGTCTTTTGTCGAACAGGCACATCTGCATACCAGTAATTATGTGCAAACATCATTTTTGCTTTGAAGCAATATCGTTGCTACACTCCTAAAGCAGTGGCTGTCTTCAGGTCTTATCTGCCTCGCGGGCAAATCTGCATACCAGTGATTATATGCATACTTAAGTTTTGCTTTGAAGCAATATCAGTGCTACACTTGTGAAGCAGTGGCAGTGTTCAGGTCTTGTCTGCCTCTCGCTGACATATCTGCATACCAGTAGTTATGTGCAGACTTGGCTCTTTCTTTGGAGCAGTACAGTTGTAAGATAAATCCTGTTTGTAACTTTATAAATTAGTTGCTCATTAAGGGCTTACGAAGGTTTTGATGCCTTGCTGGCATATCTGCATACCAGTAAATATGTGCAGATTCATTTCTTGCTTTGAAGCAATATTGTTGCTACACTCCTAAAGCAGTGGCAATGTTCAGGTCTTTTCTGCATACCAGTAATTATGTGCAGACTTGGCTCTTCCAGAGATTGTAGGACTGGGTCCATTGAATGTAACAAAAATAATCGATGCCTATTTACAAATGAAATGAAGAGTCTGCATTTTGGTGTAACTCCATATAACTGTCAGGTGATTTCGCTCTGAACTTGTGACACTCTGATCGGTCTGAAATAATCATTATCTCGCCCCTCTGGGAAAATTTTGCAGCCGCATGGCACCTCTTGTTACCGTCTGAGAGATGGCGATGTCGGAGGGGCATGACGGTCGGCAAACCTATTGCGAATGGGCAGCACAATTAGGTGTAGGATATTCTTAAACCATTGCACACTCCTGAATCTGCGGTGGGTTGGTACCCCACGCTACGTAGGGAGTAGGTTTTTGGGTAAAACTTGGTCCCCGTGAATAGGTCGTGCCTTAAAATGATGAGAAGTTGCGAATTGACGCCCTGTGAAGTGTCCTTCGACCAGCTAGTGCTAATCCGGTCACTGTCTCCAGGTCACCATGCCTCGGTCAATGAGCGGGCGAAGCACCCAATGGCTCCGTCAGGAGTACATCGTCAACTTCAGCCCGTAGTCAAACCGGTACGCGCACAAATATCTTAGCTGAGAGTGGGGGACATCAGTAAATTGCTTCTCATCGGGGCAATACAGTATTGACCCCATTTTTTGTTGGACTCATTTCCGCTGAGGAGTGCTAGATAATGAGAATTTCAGGCCAGTCCGATTATCACCAGTTCAGAGGGCGATTATCTAATAGTTATGTGGCTTTCCCTCAAACTGTATACTCTTTCATGTCAATTGTAAATTAGTGTTGTTACATGTCGCATTCAATGGCTCATTTGAGGATAGTTTCTGTGATTCTACTTTACCATGAGCAGGCCCATTTAGGCATGTAACTGTGTAGTTTGTACTTTGTAGTATGTGATTTGAAAAGTTGTAAATCTGGTTATTGGAGTGAACCCTTTGGGTGCCTTATAGACGTATGACGTACATCCACATTTCATGTATGTAGTGTGCCAAGGTTTATTGATAATCCATTGATTTGGACGTTTCTGAAGGCATACAAGACATATGCCTTCCCAAATCAAGAGTTGCTTGATGTGATTTGAAACAGTTTTTCTAAATCGCTTGCTGATAAATGATTGATTGAAAGCTTGTGTCGATAACAGCAGAAATAAAAATGTGGAAAAGATTATCCTTCATTAGAAAATTGATTGCATTCAGGGAGAATGGGGAACAAGCAAGCTTCCCTACCCAGAGCCCCTGTTGTGTAAAATTGATACAACAGGTAGCCGCACAGACGTTTGGCCAACAAAAGGGGTTGCCCAGGAGCTCTCGCATCCAAAGCGAGAATCGTACCACTAGACATACGAGCCGTTATATCAGCAATCTTTGTTACTGGTGCATTAATAGGGGCAGCGGTAGCGCAGTGGAAGAGAGCTGGCCTCATGATCAGGAGGTCGTGGGTTCGACTCCCGGCCGAGTCACTCCTTGGTTCCCCGACTGGTCAAGTTCAAGTGAGCGCCTTCTGGTTGCTCCTTGAAACCCCCGATTGATTTCTGTGGAGACTGGGGTAATAATTTGATATCCCACAGCGCTTTAACAGTTACGTTACTGAGGAGCGCTATATAAATGCGTCACATTATCATTATATTGTAAAAAACTACATATGCTTACATCAACTTTGGGTATCTGCTGTATTCTGTCTGTCTGTACCGTTCGGACTCACAAGGCCTACTCCTATACATTCTGATCTTAGTCAAAATATAGTGGTGCCTTACAATTACATCATGCAGGGCTTCAATGATAAGATATGTACAGGACTTCACCCAGGCAGCAAGCATAAACCTAAAGGGCCTAACTATAAATTAAAGGGTATATCCCATGACAATTTAAAGGGCCTACTGCCTGGAACGCTATCTTACACCAGTAAGGGGGCTGTTGCAGTCTTCCTCACTATATACAGGCTGTCTCGGACAAAGGTTCTGCAGAGTTCAAGGGACAGGCATGGAGGCATTTTCACAACCTTACGCTGTCGGACTGGTTGGGGCCTTGTTGGGGAGCTGTTGTAATCATCCTTGTTATATGCAGGATGTCTCAGAAAGGTTCTTGAGAGCTTGGGGAACCATGGTCCAGCGCAACATTGCAACTGAGGCATGTAAGAATCTTAATCTACACAAATCTCCAATTTCTATCATAAATAACATATTTTATTATTATACTCTGAACATATACTGGCATAATTGAGGTGGTGGAATGTATTCGAGTTTATACAATGGACGCACAAAATATACCTGGAATGATTGATAATATTGCATGATATGAACTGGGATAGAAAATATTACTAGATGTACTTACTTTGAGGATAATACACAAGAATCGATATCAATTTAAGACGGCGTGATGGTATAAAGAATTTCAAATCCCAAAGTCGAGAATTAATTTGCAATCAAGAGCTTCTCGTTCTCTTGAAACTAGCAGACTTTTGATAATGGTGCATTGTGTTATCTTCCAAGTGAGCAGATCCAGTACATCATCTTTACATGTATATGAATAATGAATCATAAGTGATACTACTAAATAATACTAGTTCAATGGAATTAAGCAATAACTATAGGTCTTCCAATCTGGAAGTATTTGTACAAAAAAAGTAAGCCACAGGAAATAAAATTGAATACTGTAAGATGTATAGAAAATGAGGTGAACTGTGTTTCAGTTACATGTACGTGCTTGTAAACTTATGCTTATAAACTTGTGATCACACAAACTTATTCTTCTGCTTCAGTGTTTGCTCTGCTCTTGGATGTGTTCATCTCCAGGGAATATCCTCTCCTCCAAGATGAAATGAGCGTAAAAAGGCTATTGAAACAAGATGTCCACATTATTGTGCATTAACAAGATTAGGCAGTTAAAATTAACAATTAGACAAGAATAACTTAACATGGAACTTTAAACTAACAGAACTGGAACTCAGTATAGGGTGTAACAAAAATGACCTCTTTAGACAGTAAGCATTATTCTGGAATAAAACAGTGGCATTTGAGAATTCCATACATGTAACCCTGTGTCCAATAATGAGATTTTTCGTTACACCCTGTGATGATGATAAAGATACTTCAGTAATATCGTAACTGAAGATAGTGAAAAGTATCATGATTATTGCATTATAAGTGCATATGTAATTGTAAGCTACATGATTCCCACATAATTACTTCCTCCACAGAAGCCAAGAGGAGACTTCTTGGAGGGCCTACAGGCAGGGGCTCGGCAGTCCAATCGAGGTCTCCAGGTGACCAATAATCAGAGTTAGGGAACAGGACCTAGTTCGACTCGGTGATAAAAATATTCATTGCACGAGTGTGAACAGTCCTGATGTACTCTCAGATTACAGAGACACCATTTGGTATGTTGTGAAACTGGCCTACCTCACTCCCGCTAATAGGCTCCCTTTTCGAACAATGCTCTTCTTTAACCTTTCCAACTAGATTCGATCTAAATAACCTAGGACGTCAATATTAGGGCTTTGATCATGTATTGGCCAACCAGAAGTTCTGTAGGTCCCTTGATCATTGGCCCAAGGCGTCTGAGTTATGTAAGATTGGCAGGTGTCTTAAGATTGGCCGATACCTGAACTGAAGTCCCAACAGATCCGTAGCTTAGCTTATAAATCCGTACACAGCGAATCAGTCCATTAGAAATATCCCAGAATTACACCTTAACACTGTTCATAGTCAATAAAGTTCAGTTTTGTACACAAGACAATTCTGGCGGGACAGTAATCCACAATGCTGGCAAGAATTGGCACACTTTCCTTGGTTTATTGATGTTTGGTGGTAAGAATTCCTCACTGGAGACAACCTTTTGTTGTTGTTCACTTGATCACCTTGACTCCCCAGTTAGTGTCTCGGACAGCAACCTGAAAGCAGAACGATAAAATGTCAGAAGTGTTAAAAGGCAGGAAGTCAGGATGAAAGCCTCTTGGACCATCTGGCACAATGCCTTGTTGAAGCTAAACGCCCCAAAATGAACACTTTTTGTTACAACAACCTGAGATCAGGACATCATTAAGCAAGGAAACCTTCTTGCAGTAACCCTCACAGAAAACTTCATTTAAAGGCTATGATTATATTATGGTGGAAGGACAGATGTACAGAATTTGTCAAGATGAAAATGTTGCGTTATTTCGAATATTTCTTTTGAATAGTCGTTAGAACCCAATAGAATCTTAAGAACCTTAGAAGTACAGTAAATATAGTCGTCAGTCAAATGTTATGACAATTTTAAAGTTATTATATATAGAAAAGAGGGTCGGACAGAGAAAGAAATTATGACAGTGGAACCTCCCCAAGTGGACACCTCTGCTGGAAGAACAACCTCTCTAATAAGGACAATGATTCTGGTTGCAAAATACAATTTCTAGTTGACCTTTGTAATCATGAACAACAGCATTTTTGAGTTTGAAGGATGTCCTCGATAGATAGGTTCCACTGATTTGGTAAGAATACAGAAACACAAGTTCAAACTTTTTTCTGACCTGTCCTCATAACGGCAATAAGGTCTGAAATATGAAAGGATATTAGGCACATGCAGGGACAATGGTGTTAGCATTTTACATGACATGTATTTATAGAGGGAAGGGTTTCACAAAGGGACAGTGTATTCCCCGAGTGTTTTGCGTCTGTGTGAAAATTGCGAGGAAACGCTGATAGGTCTGTCATCCGATGCATTCAAGTCAAAAGCCAGGGAATAGAAAACACTGAAGGGACAAAGGTGACAGTGAAGGTCATAGGATGGGAAATTCACAATGAAAGCAATAGGGAAGGACGTACTGGTTACTTGTGACAGCCAATCAATATCAAAAGCAGAGTGCAAGAAATTCATCCACGCAAACAATCAATTGTTCCGTTTGAATTTTCTACTCGCAATGGCAAAAATGATACTGTTGGTTTCGAATGCTCTCTATTACCAGTCAACAGGAGTAGACGACATCAGTAAAATTGAGTCCTGGTCATCCAAAATTTTGGGGAACATTTCCAAATTCTGGAACTGTATATTCCAGAACTTGTAGATAGGCGCCACATATGCCAAGGGTTTTATCTATACCAAACTTCTCCCCTCATCGACAGCATTCAGAACCAACATTGACACCATGTTACCTGAAGTACCATTTGGCGAGAGAATAGGATGATCATGATGACATCACTCACCTTTCTCAGTGCATTCCGACCTCCAACATTCCTGATTGCGATCATCAGCTCCTCACGTGGCTCCAAGTCTTTCTCAAACTTCTTTGGTGCTGTCTTCCTCACAGGTTTCACTTCACCCTTGATGATAAATGGAGGTGGGATTGGGACTTTTGTGACTTCGACACTCCCAACACTAGACGGACTGTCTGGAGGCTGTGACGTGACAAGACGACTGTCATCGGGCAACTGTTCGCGGCCGAGTATCTTCTGCTTGGAGAGCAACGACTGGTTGGCTTGGAACTGTTTCTGAAAGTCTGAGAACTGTGCCTGCAGCATATCCATCTGGTTTTGTATTTCTGGGTCATCTTCCTTTGCCGCAGTTGAATTCTCACTCTCTTTCTTGATTGGTTGCGGTGGCTGTTTCTCATCGTTCTCAAACTTTGGAGGCAGATGAGCCGCCATGAGTGCCGACAATGACATTGGTCGCTTCGTTTCTGTTTCTGCATGATGACTCTTCGCGCGGACTTCAACTTCATCACGAGGCAATTTCGGTGTTGGAATCGCACGTATGTTCATATCAACCACGTCAGATTTAGTTTTTATACGCAAGTTCTCTTGTTGCGCTTTCTTATAGGAAGACTGTGCACCGATTTCAACCATCTCAGGTTTTTGCCTATCCTTCATACTGGAAGTACCCAACTTTATTGTTGCAATGGATTTAACTTTCACAGGTTGTGGTTCAGGGTCTGGCACAACCATTTTTGGACGCAGAACATCTGGTTCGTGAACTTTGACCTCTACAGACTTCATTTCCTTTGGACGTGACATCATCATGATAGATTTCTCTTCCAACACATGCTCAGCCTCTCCCTCCCCGTTCGGCTTGAAACTAATCTCCGCCGTTTGCTTCTGCACCTCTGACTTTGGACGACTCCCTGCCACCCCGTAATGCTTTTTGGAACCAGAACTCTTCTCCTTTTGAGCAGCTAACGCCCGCTGGCGAATCTTTTCAAAATCAAACATCTCCTCATCCTTACCGATTGTAAAAACTTTACTGTCTCTAACTTCAGCGGGTTTTACAATTGACACCCGCTCAACTTTTCTTTCGTTTGTTCGAACATTCACCATTGCCTCCCCAGCTTTTGAAGATGGATAATCCTGACCAGTTTCAAAAACAACATTACTCTCAGGTTCCGTATGACGTAACATAACGCCGAAACTATTACTTATTGTGTCTTTTGGTTTAGAGTGAATTACAACGTCCTTAGGCGTAGACTCAAGAACATGCCTCTTGATTAATTCCGGGCTAGAATCATGCGCAATATGACTGGAAGCTTTCAAATCTACCCCAACTGTTACCATATTCGGCGACTCAACTCTTGGCGTTTCCATGTCAACCATTATGGGTGATTCAACTCTGGACGACTCCCTGTCTACTATGATCGGCGACTCAACTCCTGCTGCTGAAATCACCCTTCTTGGTGTGGCTGGCTCGGATTCAAAATGGTCATTTTTCTCAACCCCAGTTGTTACCATGACAACATCTATAGCACCATTGTCTGCTGAAACATCGCCATCATATTCAGTCTCCAAAATTTCAACACCTTTCCCAACAGGTGGCGTATCAATGTCTGAAACAGTCCCTTTCGACAAATCGTCACGCATTTCTAATTCTGTATCCACTGTCAAATTAGTGTGATGGGCACCAACAGACTTGGTTGGAACAGTTTTATCTGTCTCCAAGTCAAAGTTTATGGTATCAAAAGCAGAGTCAATTTCTTCGATGAAATGATCGGCATGTCTGTCATATGATTGGCTAAGACCAGAGTCTGCTGTAACATTGCTATTGGCCAAAACATCCTCAGAGTGATCATCTATATTTGACGTGTCGTGATCGTCCATATTTGACACATCGTGATTGTCCAATGAGAAATTCGGGGCTGTCTCCTCGTGCGTGACCACCTGTGCCATTATTGTATCCTCGACTTCAATGTCAGATTCTCCTACCGCCACCTTGGGACTCTCAAGAGAACTCTCAGCGTTAAACGACATCGACATATGTCCACTTGCATCCAAGTTGGAGCTGACCTCAGACTGAGGTTCTGAACCATGGTTAATGACCGTATCACTCTCAGAGGCCAGCTCGATCGAAATGTCATCTTCAAACTCTGCGTCGATCTCGACACCTGTTTTGGCCCGGTCTTCCGCCTCACCACGCATACTGTTGACAAATCTTGCCATTTCAGACTGGTGTGTGTAAACTGAAAAACAAACTTTAGGTTGTCAATAACCTGACTGATCTAGCCTGGTACGCATTTCACTTGTCCAATTCTACGATAACCACAGTGTTGATGACTAGGTCACACTACATTCATGGGTAGGAAGTGTTTACAACATATTTGATTTAAACATGCATTACATCAAACCTATATAGCGAGTTTATGCCTTATATATTATGATTTCATCCCTCTTTTATGCTAAATCAAGTTCTGACTGCTACTTGGATGGAAAATTCACATTTAACATTTTACACAGTACACAAATTGACATTCAGGAGCCTTAAAACATTGAAACGACAAGGTGACAATTCAATTGTTCAACAATGACCATTTCACAACAAACTCTAATTAACACTTTATTTGTCATGCAAAAGTGCCATTAGTTTATCAGGAATTTTCCGCAAAGTTTTCCACCACTGACCTTCATCATCTTCCATGACCTTCTCTGCCTCTGCGATCACGTTTTCGAAAGCGAGGTTGACATCATCAATTGATTTATCACCCTCGATGTTTGCGTCGATTTCTCCATCGTCAGAAGGAAGATGGCCAGTGATGTCAACATGGATGTCATCAACATGGTGGGCGTCTCCATTGACTTGGACATCCACTTCTGAAAAGAGACAATTCATTGGACAACTCTTAACAGCCTGCAACCAGCGACGTTTTGACGACAATGATTATGGTAAGGCAACCATACCTGCTTTGGTTGGTGCAAAATAGGAAAGTAGTCTTTGGCTTTAACTTGCTGAGGAATCTATTATAGACTGGCCTCAACACAGCTGAATGGTTGTAGCACTTATCACAGCATTGTATGGCTGTTGAACTTATTGTAGATTGGTCTCAACAGCATTGTATGGCTGTTGAACCTATTGTAGTTTGGTCTCAACAGCATTGTATGGCTGTTGAACTTATTGTAGTTTGGTCTCAACAGCATTGTATGGCTGTTGAACTTATTGTAGTTTGGTCTCAACAGCATTGTATGGCTGTTGAACTTACTGTAGTTTGGTCTCAACAGCATTGTATGGCTGTTGAACTTATTGTAGTTTGGTATCAACACAGTTGAATGGATGCGGAACATGACACTGATGTTTTCTATTGTATACAATTACACAACAAGTGCTGGACAGCCAGAACAAAACACGGAACATACACCACACTCTCGTCCAAAAAAACATCACTCCAGTGAAAATAATGGGACACACTTTGCATGAACCTACCTTGGTCTATCTCCACATCAGGGTTGAAACTGGTAGAGACGCTCTTGGTGACCATGCCATTGTTGAGGGACACAATAGGGACATCTTCTGGGGGTGGGGTATCAGGCGGGGGCGGGGCAATGAATGAACATGGCCTCCTGGACTTGTTGACATCGACGTTTAACGACGTGGGTTCGACATACATGGAAATGGCCCGAGGAGGTTTGGAGGGGCCAGCTATGTCACCTAGACAACAAGAAACGACACATATAACACAACAGTTTCTAACAGCGACAAACATTTAACGAAACAAACATCCCTCCAGAACCGGCTGAAGCGGAATTCTAACATTCCTCCATAATTTCTAAAATGTTTTGACCAACTACACTAAAACTGTGAATGCTGCTGATTTTTGTGCCCCCTACCCTGAACTACCTATTGGAAATGACCCTCTATGCACATAAAGGATGAAGAATATAGGACATTGAAACTTACCATTTTGAGTAGGGGTGGTGGGAGCTGAAATTGAGATTAAGACATCGATTAGACATTAGATGACATTGATGAGACATTTGATGTTTTACTTAAAAGTGCATGCAACTATATTGGTTTGGTATTGATTGATTTAGGGCTTTTGACCCTGGTTCCAGGGACAATATTGTCAATCTACTAGAAAGTAAATGTACAACTGACTGATTTGAAGAAACGTAAAGACCGAAGCCAGCAAAGGAAACCATTTCAGGCAGACAAGCAGACAAGAGTTGCCGCTTCTACTAGCACTAGTCGGGTAATGGGTGAGGACAATAGAATCTCTGACCTCTGAGGTGTCACTGTCAATCCCCTATATACTGAACTATAATCTTTCTAATGTCACTCTAATCTCGTAGGATTTTGGTTCACTAGAGTGGTTTGGTATTTTGGGTTTCTAACTATTCAGGAATGGAGAGAGGTCTTATGGAAAGGGTATCAAGGACAAGACGAGTCTGGATTTTCCCCTTCTAATCCAAAGCATAAAGCCAAAACCATACATCTGTCCATCATTTCCAAAACTATACAGAATACATAGGATGGCTTCCTTCATGCACAACAGATGCAACACCAATGTGGGTTTAATCCGAGTCCACCAAATTAAAACTTTAAAAATAATTTTGGGATTGGGATAAAAATACCCATTACCAAACTTATTCTGTCATTGCTTGGTGGTCTTGACGGAGAGATAGGCCTAGGTACCAGGTCTGTCTCCTTCGATCCGAATTGACAGTTGGCTCAGTGCCTCTCCAAAAGCACACTTCTGTCCAAGATGGATAGATAATGAATGGTAGATCCCATATAGGTTCAAATACCCCCCAACTTATGTCTAATCTACATTGGTGATAAGCCTATAAAACATGACAAAAACGGGACAAGAAGTCCCAAGACCACCCTGGAGAATGCTCAATTTCATTGAAAATTAGCTTAGGCGATGGTGGCGCTGTCTCGCGGTAGAGCATGGAACTGAAATAGTTGTCCAAAACGTTAAGTTCCAGCTTTTACCGCGAAACGGCGCCACCGCGAGACGAGACAGCGACGGTGGCGCTGTCTCGCGATAGAAGCTGGAACTGAGAGTTTTGGACAACTATTTCAGTTCCATCTTCTACCGCGAGACAGCGCCACCATCGCCTAAGCTAATTTGACAGTGGGTAAATGGAATTGATTTCTTTTCATTCCTTCGAAGATAATTGGACTATTCCTATTCCCCGAGGCTTGATATAGGAGGCCTTCCTTGTACCTTTTGACTAACTATAGGTGCAGCAACTGATTTTTAAACCTTTAGATTAACAATCTCTTACACCAAATTCAAATCAATTCATCCCAAACCGGTTTTTTATGTCATGATGTGGGTTTAGTCCGAGTCCACCAAATCGGTTACGAAACTTTAAACATAACTCTGGGATTGGAATAAAAAGACCCATTACCAAACCTATTCTAATGGGAACATAATATCAAAAATCACGGAACTTACTTTTTTAAATGTGTTTTTCTTTTCATCTCAGAATCATTTTCAGAGAAAGAATTGAAGATTTTTAAGGCTTCAATCAAATGTGTTTTCGTAGAGTATCAAAAGAAATATTTTGTTGTGAATTCTCATAAACATAAGAAATTCTGGACAGATCAGACACTTGTTTGTGTTTCAGAAAAATAAGCTGGCTTTTTTCAAGAAATTTAACTAAATACAGGTGTTCATAGCAAGGGAGTTCCATACAGCAGTAGTTTGCAAGCAAAATTCCCAATATCAAAATTATCGGAAAAAAAAAGAAAATATTCCTAGTGCAACTAAAAATCTCAGATAACTAAATTAGAATATACATGGATGTTATATATGTGACATGAAAGATTCAGAGGGTCTGTGGCTGTTGGTCGCAGCATCCCTCCTCCTCCTCACTGGCCCTACTACTATCATCATAATCATCATAATCATCCCAATCTGATTCCTCAGATCCCCACTCGTCAGCTGAAGAAAACGTTGCAAAATTGATATGATAACACCATAGGACTGATTCCACTGCTGAAAACTGTGGCGTTTTCCCATGTTCCACAGGCTTTGTGGTAAGATACCATTATCGAGCCAATAACTTCCATCAAAATTAATCCAACGCCTGTGAAAACCGCGCAGTTTCCTGCAATCTGCTGTAGTTGAAACCATGTTGAGGCCTTTCACTGCAGAAGCCTTATTTTGGCCTATCCCACAGAGTTGCAAAAAACAAAGACAAAACTATTACACAATACTTACACTCTGGTGGGGCTGGGGCCCGTCTCTTTTTCTTTACCACCTTCAGCGAATTCACAACCACTGACCCTGCCGTTGCAACATCCAACCTCATCGGACGACCAACCTCTTTCCCAGCACCTGGTATATCATGAACACTTTGACTCCGCTTTTCGTTCTTAAAATCCACCGAGCCACTGACTCCGCTAGACGCTGACAGCGGACTTAAACTTGCGGATGCAGACACCTGATTATGGCCGCCAGTTTGACGAGTGCCCAGCGAGGCTTGGTGCATAGGCCCGACTTCCGATGTTACGATTTCCGCAGAGCCATCAATGTTTGTTTTAACACCACCAGGAGGTGGAGCTGGCGCATGTCTCTTTTTTGTTCTATTCAATGTCGACGTTGGCGACTGCTGGTTGTGCAAATCCGGCGATTTCCATACATCACCCATGAAAGCCTCCGGAGGCATTGTATGACGGTGTGATGGGTCGTGACCTTTGTTTGGTTCTCGCCTTCGTAAGATGAAATTGGAATCCTGAGCTGGCGCCGGTGGTGGACTGAAGTGGTGTGAACTCTGAAGTGAAAGATGTAGAGAATTTGTAGGATTCTGTATAAGACATCTGGAGACAATGTCCAGATGTTTCAGCAGTGCTCCATCTGGCGTTAATGTATCAGGAGAGTGTGCAAGTTCTTTGATTGGCAGTATCTCAGCGTGTTCTACCTGTATGAAGGTTACTTGTCTGGATTGAACACTGGCTGGAAAGATACTTGAACTTCAGGCTCAGCCCAGGCCTGATGAGATGTTCAGCTTGGGTGACAGCACATCAGACTCAACTTACCCCTTTAGGCGCCTTTTTCTCTTTCTTCTTAAACAGGCCTTTCAGACCTTTCTTCTTCTTCTCAGGAGAGGCGCTGCGACCCGTATGTCCCGAGTGACCGCTCGACGTCATGCTCAGCGACATGCGAGACACAGGCACATGGATGGACGGTGGTAAGATCTCACTCGCGTTTGGAGAATGGATGGAATAGTCATCATCACTGCCTCGAGAACTTTGAGGTGCTAGATAAAAATAATGAGGGAAATGCGAAGTTAAGTTCATTCACACAGCGGTCCTACATGTAGTATCTCAATGCTGCAGTATCCAGATAAGTTCGGATCTAACCAATTGGATCCACTTTAGAAGAATTTTCTGAAGTCACTACAGAATTTGCTGCCACAACAGTTAGGCATGGATTGGGTTTATCGGCTTGAACCCATCTCAAATGTTCGATTGTGCATGTGACATCGTAACCATTAGATTAGAATATCTGTGCCTTGACTAGAAGACTAAAACTGAAACAGTACACAGGGATACAAGACAATGAATCCCATCATCAGGCCACTCACCCTTGATATTGACCACATTCACCTCAGTCAAACCATAATCTTGTAAACTTTTATCCAAATTGAGTTCCATGTCATGATTTTTGGGATGTCGCAATTCATGTATAAAAGAGTCCAATCCCTTCTCGCTGCATATAATCGTAAAAATCTCGGAGAGTTTTGTCTGTAGACTGACACGTAGCACCATCTTTTGGCTCTTAGGGAGGTTAATGATCAGACGATTTGTAATCTGAAATATAGAGGGCATAATCAGTACAATATTTTGCCCCCGCAAATGCAGAACTACACCATTGCGATGGCAGCAAATTGCATAGATTGATTGCTGGCCTGGACCATAACCACTGGACCAATAGTCAGTTTAGAACGAACAGATGCTTCCCAGGTGACAAAACATGGCATTTTGACCACAAAGGCTTTTGCAACTTATCAAGATATACCCTAGCTACGTTTAAAGGGAGTTTATAGACCATGAGTTTCAGGATGAAAACATGGTGGTTGGCCAGAAAGTCGTGTATTACCTCAAACGGCTGGACGTTACTCTTCGATGGTGTCTTCTCCATCTTGACTCCTTTCTGCTGCAGATAAACAGCGTCAACACCGAGAGACCCTATCGACTGGTTCGGACGATACTCTTTCACGTGACCGTTGGTATCACGGACGACTACAATGTGACCGACTGGGCTAAGTCTACTGGAGGCTGCTGCATGGACCAGAAGGTCCATCATAGGGATACTGAAAAGAGAGGAAGATAAGACCATGGTTATATTCTCAGCATGTTCTCTGGGTTTTGCTTAGATCGAGTTGGACTTGTCATCACATACCAGTTCCCTTGACGACTGGGCTTAGACAACAAATGATAATTCTAGTGTACCAGGACTGACCTGGAATCAAACCAGAGACCTCAGAAGTCATTTTACTTTTCAGGACCCAAAACTTACCACCAAAATCAATTCCATTTTTAAAATTGCAAATAAATCCTATGAATCCATCAATTACACGCCTTATATCCAATTCTGCTCCTATGCAACTAGCAAATGAGTTCAAGTTTCTACTCATTAGTCATTCTCATCAAACAATGATCAGCCGTGTAATATTATCCTCTCAATACAATCAGCTGAATACAAAGTTTTATTTCTTCCTGATTCTGGATCACGAGAGCAGCGTTGTAAAAATTGGTCATATCCTATTGCAAAATGAGGCTAATTTATACATGTCTCGCATCCCCAAGGCTTTAACCCGTTTAACTCCAAATTAAAGGAAATCTGCTTCGAAAAAGTTAAACTAAGCCAGCCGACCCAAAAAGCATATCCATTCCTTGATCGTCAAATGAACAGTCGTAGGAACAAAATGGTCTAAGGATTGACCACAATCTTGATATCACCAACGTGCTACCATTCAATGCCAGCTGACTTTTCTCATGCACTAATTAAGCTGAGATATTTCAGGTGGCTTATAACCCAACTGACAAGCTAGTCATTAACCCTTTAAAGCTATTCATTAACCCTTTACAACTATTCGTTCATGTATACAGCAGCGACAAGTGTTAAGTAGGTCAAGTTGTCCATGGTTTGGGACTACATCCATCCAAAAATATCAACATGATCACTATAAAGATATCCAACGTAGTGAACTCAAAAACTGACAAAAAGTAGAAATAAGTTTCCAAGAAAAGAGAGGATGACTCTGTGATCCAATTAACTGTCAAAATATGAGGAAAATTCCAAAATTGAGGTCTTGTATGGAACAACCAACTCTACAGCCATCAAAAATGGACAGCTGCAAACGGGTAACAATGACATGCAGAATGATTTATCACAATATTCTGCTCCGAAATTTTTTAACACAGAGATGGCACTTTTGATGTATGATATTATGGTTGTCGTCACACCTGTGAACTGACAACAAAACAACATAGACAAGCACGGCCAAGTTTTCTCTGACACAACCAAGCCTATCGACTGAGGTGCAAGTGAGTATATAGCCAAGGCACTGATCAGGAGCTCGACCAACTGTGAAATTACACAGAAGACCTTCATTCGTGTCATGCACATTCACATTCACAAGTTGGCCCAGTCATACAATATTTGCTAAACTATGCCTTTTTGTCATTCTTAGCATACATACATATCTATACTACTACTACCTGACATAGGCCTACTCAACTCAATCAAGCCCACATAAAACTAAACCTTTTGAAAAATTGAAAGGGCCCGATCTTTGAAAATTTCTGAGGTTAAAATTTTGAATGGCATTTTTCATTCTTAACACTTTCTTTGAGGAATTTCCAAAATTCTATCCAGCTCAAATTTTTCAGCTGTCGGGGGGAAAAATGAAAAAGAACCATGATCATTCCGAATTACTGGCAAGATTACTTGCCTATTGATGCTACTGTATCCTACCAACGTGCGACAGGCAACAAAATCTTGCCAACATTGTATAGAGGCTTTCACAGTGTGGCTTTCCAGTGATAACCATATCAGTTTGGTTCGAATTTCTCGCCTGCCGCAAAAAGATATTTCTCTCAGGGATCAGCTACTCTCATCAGCAGTGAATTAGAATCCTGATTGCGATTGGCTCATACAACTATGAGACCTGGCAACACATAACTTGTTGCAATGGGATGCAAGTACAGAAAGTTACAGAGTGTGACAGTGAAGCCAAGATACCATACCATCCCAATAACTTTCTGGTGAAAAGTTTTTTAAAGTTTGGCCATCATGAATTGCTGCCACCTGATGAACACAACTAGAACTGATATTTCAATCAGAAATCAGTCATGCAAGTGTGTTGGCCATCTACATACAAAATATGCATAGGGACACACATAGTATGGATTTCTGAATGAGTTGATCCCTTAAATAGTAAATATGCCGTCCAAGACTAATGCTATTATCTCGGAGGGCAAACTTGTTATGGTGTAAAGAGAACTCCATGCAAGAAGTACTGGTGCCAATAAGCTTAAGGAAGTAATATGAAAGAACAGGCAACAAGAAGATTGGCACTGGGTTCCCATGTGATGTCGATATTTGATTACCCACACCGATTGAAGGCCTTTTCAAGGACAACCGATTGAAGGCCTTTTCAAGGACAACCCCCTGATCCATTTGGGAAGTGGAAAGGACACTCTAAACTCTACACTCGACAAAATTAAGCCAACAGTAAAAGAAACTGTCTACTCTACCGTTGTCAAAAGAATTGATAAAGACGGGTCTTTATTAATTCTTGCTTTTATACACACTTGTAATTTACTGTCATCTGCCGAGTTGTCCCGTCAGGCAACACAACGTCCAGCACAATATCATGATCGATGTTGGCGGGTTCATCATCACTCTCCTCACCAGTTGGCACCGAATGATTGAGATCTCCGTTGCGTGTCACGTCGACCGAGGAGCGTTTCCGGTGGGAGGTGGCTGAACTTGCGATGCTCCCTGTCACACTCATGATGCCTATGGGTGGTCAGTCATGTCTGTAAGAAGAGATGGGAACATAAATTGACGTCAGGAAATTTGGCAACAAGACTCTGATAGAGTCAACTCAAGGAGAAGTCGCTCAACCATGACAACGATTTCTGACAATAGACCTGAACTGAGAGGCCGATGGAAATTTGGCAAAAGATTGAAATTCCACTGAACATTATGTCAACATCTCAACATGCTTGGAGCAATGATCTGTACAAATCTGTAGGAAGGGTGAATAGACAACATCTCCGTCAATATCGCATTGTTTGGATTGGATCGAAATCTGTTTGTCGCCCCTGGATTAAAGCGAACATCATGCAAATTGGGCAACCAGACTGACATGTACAAATGTATCGGTGTACTCTTATAGGTTACAAATGTACAGAAAGACTGGAGTTTCGGGCCTAAAAAGGCAAACTTACAAAGTTGTATTTCCTCCAAATCAATGCCTACCGGTAATCAAAACTTTAGACTTTTCTGCAACTGAATTCACGAGTCCAACAATTCAGATGTAGCAATAACTCATTCGCCTACTTCAATGAGTTTCTGGATGCAGACACAGTCGATGTCCATTGTGAAAAGGGGTCATAACCTGAATTCTTGCAGACCAAGGAGACCCTCCCTCAAATTCTTGTCTCGACCTCACAAAGCCAACCTCATTATCCTCATCAGATACCTGCAGTTAGGGCCACATTGAAAACTTAATGAGGGAGTAAATATAGCAACAGCACCAGTATTGTACTCTAAAGGACAGCAAAGTTGTTCACGCTGAGCTGACTTAACCAGTTCGACAGTCTAAGCCCCACCTAGAGTACACACTGAGCTCGTTTTTTTAAACGGGACTTTGCGATCTCATAGCCTTGTGTTTAAGATGCCAAAACATGGAAACAGAAAGATACTAGACGGCAAGATGATCATAGAATGAAACTCTAAACTGAATCACAGAGAAAGCGTCAACTCAAGCCCAACTCAAATTGTCCAAGGCCAACTCGAACTGTCTGTGTATTTTCATGAACGCCCTCAGCTATGTTAGTTCACACGGCAAAGACAAGGAGTATTATTTGAAGGACATGAGAACACAGAGTTGTCAAAGCCTTCGGGGTCAAGATGAATAATCGTGATGACTTGGCCCATCTTGACCTCATTCCCCTAGACCCATATCTGTACAAATGTCGAAAATCCAATCCTCAACTTAGAATTAGGGACTTGGTGATCTCTTGGAAGCTTTTCACAGCCAGTCGAGCGACATTCGAACAAATCACAGACACAGTGTACTATTATTTCCCATAAAGAGTTCAGCGTTCAACCTGCCTATGTACTATAACCTCAGTCCTGTGGCGGAGATGAAGCGGCCATAAAGAGTTATAACACTCGATATTTCAACGCTAAGCACCAGGATAATGATAGTCTTTGCTTTATCAGCTAAAGACCAACCTGGTTCTTTTATTCCTATTCATCGTCATTAATCAATCGTAGGGCAGGGTCGGCGGCGTCTGCTCTGTCCAGTTTCAGATAATGAAAATAGTTCAAGAATCAAAATACGTACATTTTGATTCCTGAGCTGTTCATGCTAATTTGATAGGATTATTAGGAAAGCTGCTTATTAAAGGAAACTTTGCCAGCTCAACACGATGCCCCTTTATTTTCAATGCCTTGGTCGGTATCAACGTAAGCATGAATAGAACAGTCTCAAAATCAAAAAGTTTAGCAGACTGAGCTCGATCTGTTATCATTTTCTTCTGTGCAACAGGGAAGCAGGCTTAAAAGCTGGGCGGGAGAAATTCCCTTTAACTGCAGAATCAACTCCTAATCAGTATTTATTGGAAATCAAGCCAGTGACTCATAATGTGATACTGTGAAGCTGCCTACTCATAATGTACCTTTATTACAAAAATATTGAATTTCATACCATTTCATTAGCACTAGAGCAGTAGCAGCTACTGGCTCTTCAATTTATAACACATATTCATGCAGTAACATGACGTGGAGATGGCTATGGGTGGTGGCAAGGACTGCATTATTGAAGGTGACAGGCTGCGGTCAGGATTGCATTGCTACATGAACATGAAGTGTGGGGATCTCAATTTACCAGTGTTAGCAATCTGGGGAATAAAAAGGATTATTTCTGCCAAGGCTTTGAAAACATATTTTTCTCTTCTTGAATGCTTCAGTGCTAACCTGTCATCAAATGCAAGCCTGGCCTATCGTATAGGCCTGAAATATCTTGGAAATGGCCCAACAAATCCAATTATATTTATAACCACATAAACAACATTTTGATTCGTATAAAAGACACTTCATGAATACTGAATGATAGTAAAATATTCTGATTACATGGAAGACATCATGTATCTGAATAATGGTTTTGGGTCAGATATGGAAAGTTGGCATTGCTTATAGAAGTTTAAAACAGAATCCCCAGAGTAATGTATTATCCCTATAATCTTTCCACACAAAATGTAAGACAAACACCGACTAAGACAATGTCACAACCATCGAGACTGATATGAAATGAAGCAGGAAAATGGAACAGGGAACATCACCAAATATAAAATAGGCAATATTCACAAATGAAGAAAGTTTTAATTGTATGACCCCACCCTTGAAACAAAACAAACCTATTGTAAGGCACTTACATTTGCAATGAATAAAATCCCAAGCAGCAATAATCCAAGATATAGAGAAAGGTTAACCCATTGATCGGGTCATTTTTCCAACTGAAGTGGAGTACAGCAACATGGCGATGGTGGTGAAAACCTGAAACAAATAAAAACTATGAAAGAAACTAGGATTCAGGACAGGACATATACACTATCCACTATCATTTTTACTTCCCTGTTGGTTTTAAGTGATACCATTTTCCTCCTTTGGCCCACTACGATTACATGCTATGATTATACGTGGAGAGGAACATTGGCTTGGGATACAAAGATAAAACAACACTTGGACAAGTGGAAGGTTTTGCAAGTTCTCTCCGACACTGGATATCCTTCTTTTTTCATTCCAGATTTTATCAAAAAGGGTGTGAACAGGTGAACACACAATCTTCCTTATCACAAGTTACCAAACCTGCACAGAGAAATAATCTTACTTTGCGGCTTCCCTAGCTTGGCTTGAAGAGACAACGCATCAAAACATTTACCTTACTTTACCCAGCTATTATTATCATACAATAATGTACATTTAGGCCTACACACATAACACAACCAATGGTATTTACTTGCCCAACAGTAAATACTTTCTTTAGTTCCTATAAAAAGAAATGCTAGTCACATTGTCGGATTGTCGGGTTTGCCGCAAGTTGATTTTTTACGAGGACGTTGTTCTTGATCAAATGGTTTTTTAAAATAAGTTGCCGCTCATTCTGATCTGGGTAACAAGACAAAACTGGAGTTTTTCTGTCTTCTCTCAATTTTGAGATTGGCATAGTATAAAACCGATATCTCAGTGTCTGGGATTACAAAATTAATTACTAAATACTAAGTTTTAGCTTGCACCAGTCTGCTACATCCAAACAGTCCTGATTAGTCTTCTTTTCTAAAATGACAAGCTTTATGAATAAAGTGATGTCAACCAATGAATATCAGCATCAGCTGGCATTATCTAATCATTTTAATTGTCATGTCATGTTTTATTTCAGCATTTTCACAAATATGACACAATATCGAATAAATGTCGATCTGGCCCCATGGCCATAACTCATGGCAAACAGCTGCCACAAACTTCTTGTTCCATTGACAATTCGATAGATTTAATTACAAACAAATGTCTACTTGCATAGTTATTGATTACGTTTCATTCCACCTTTCTTATCTTTGACATGATCATTGACCTATAATCTAGATATGCACCAAGGGTATGACGGGCATCATAAGTTCGGAAAGGCTGGGCTTGAGCTCGCACAGCTTTATGTAAGGGTGATTTACCTGGGTGGCTAATTTCTTTGCGAGTTCTACCGGTACCTGGTCTCAGAGCTTGCTGTCAAAGACATAACCTCAGGGGAGGCTTAATCCTTAGTCAGGGGGTTAGTGTTTTTGCTTCCTTTTTGCTGTCTTTGTCATTCCTCATCAAGGCCATTACTTCCCGACAATCATCTACAGCCTGATTACATAGCCTACATATCACCATGGGTACTTGCGAAAATAAAACCTTAAAACTTGGATAGTTTACTGTCACAAATGTGACACACCCACTGTCAACATACCATTATTCATGCATTGCCATTGTGTACATTGTAGTAGGCTAGTACAATACACTTGATTCAAACTTCTTAAAATATTGGCCTGAAGAAAACGACCCAATTCTACCAACCTAAAGCACAAGATAACATAAAAAGCGGGGAAATTACAAAATATAATCAGCTTACCATAACATTAAATAAATGGTAGATATAGAATGCAGTTACTGCTTGTTTAGACGTTAGAACTCAGCATGCGATGTTCATTCATGCTTTCAAAATAAATTCTAATGGGAGACAAGACCACTAATGAATATTCATAGGTTGGAGGGTCCAGGCCTATCTATTAGACGAGTGCATGTTTTTTACTCTCAAGTACATATTTGGAGAGGTATTGAAAAAATATTTGTTGTGGCAAGTCTACAGATATAAAGAAATTATTTGATGAAAAAATTAATTTCGAATTTTGCTAATTGGGTAATAGGGGGCGTGTTTTGAGTTTTTTCTGCCAGTTGGCTGAAAAGAGTGGAAATATCAAAGTCTGTCTAATTTGTCGATTAAAAAAAAATTTCCGTGGTCAATCACCATTTTATTTTTCACCATTTACTTGCCCGACTGTCCGGAATAACATAATCTAAATTTCAGATTCACAACACCACGCGTTCTTTGATGCGTCGCGGTCAAACATTGACAATTTAACTGCTAAAAGGCTTAAAAAATCAATTGTGGTCTTGTCTCTATTTACACTACATTTTGGGTCAATATAGTGAAAAATTTGAATGTGCTCAAATCACTCTAATTCATTTAGAATATTGTATTGCTGATGATTTAAGGTCAAAACAAGCTAAAATAATGAGAAAAAAACTTAATTTGACCCAAATAAGAGTCAACCTAACCCCGGTCTAAGTTCGGTTTCATTTTTACAAGTCTTGTTGTGTTGCCATTCATTTTGTAATTTCTTTGAAACTACTTAGGCCTTGATTCTGAAAGTTGTGCCCTAAGCAGCAAAGATATTACTAAATCACATCCTAAAGTTTCAGCTCCATAGCTTGCTTATTCTGGCCAGGGCAGGTCTTTGAATTTGGTGCTGTTGGGTGCAAAATCATGACTTTTTGTCGATTTTGTCCTCTTTCGTCGCTTTGGCACAGTTGTACCACTCTTTGAAATGTCTCTCATTTCTCCAAAAATGTCCAGATATGACTTTCCTTTGTTGGAGAGTTGTGGGATGTCATGTACATTAGTTTGAAAAAAATCTCAAAATGTTAACCCCTGAAATGTACCTTCATTGAGACAAGACCACTAATGAATATTCATAGGTTGGAGGGTCCAGGCCTATCTATTAGACGAGTGCATGTTTTTTACTCTCAAGTACATATTTGGAGAGGTATTGAAAAAATATTTGTTGTGGCAAGTCTACAGATATAAAGAAATTATTTGATGAAAAAATTAATTTCGAATTTTGCTAATTGGGTAATAGGGGGCGTGTTTTGAGTTTTTTCTGCCAGTTGGCTGAAAAGAGTGGAAATATCAAAGTCTGTCTAATTTGTCGATTAAAAAAAAATTTCCGTGGTCAATCACCATTTTATTTTTCACCATTTACTTGCCCGACTGTCCGGAATAACATAATCTAAATTTCAGATTCACAACACCACGCGTTCTTTGATGCGTCGCGGTCAAACATTGACAATTTAACTGCTAAAAGGCTTAAAAAATCAATTGTGGTCTTGTCTCTATTTACACTACATTTTGGGTCAATATAGTGAAAAATTTGAATGTGCTCAAATCACTCTAATTCATTTAGAATATTGTATTGCTGATGATTTAAGGTCAAAACAAGCTAAAATAATGAGAAAAAAACTTAATTTGACCCAAATAAGAGTCAACCTAACCCCGGTCTAAGTTCGGTTTCATTTTTACAAGTCTTGTTGTGTTGCCATTCATTTTGTAATTTCTTTGAAACTACTTAGGCCTTGATTCTGAAAGTTGTGCCCTAAGCAGCAAAGATATTACTAAATCACATCCTAAAGTTTCAGCTCCATAGCTTGCTTATTCTGGCCAGGGCAGGTCTTTGAATTTGGTGCTGTTGGGTGCAAAATCATGACTTTTTGTCGATTTTGTCCTCTTTCGTCGCTTTGGCACAGTTGTACCACTCTTTGAAATGTCTCTCATTTCTCCAAAAATGTCCAGATATGACTTTCCTTTGTTGGAGAGTTGTGGGATGTCATGTACATTAGTTTGAAAAAAATCTCAAAATGTTAACCCCTGAAATGTACCTTCATTGAGACAAGACCACTAATGAATATTCATAGGTTGGAGGGTCCAGGCCTATCTATTAGACGAGTGCATGTTTTTTACTCTCAAGTACATATTTGGAGAGGTATTGAAAAAATATTTGTTGTGGCAAGTCTACAGATATAAAGAAATTATTTGATGAAAAAATTAATTTCGAATTTTGCTAATTGGGTAATAGGGGGCGTGTTTTGAGTTTTTTCTGCCAGTTGGCTGAAAAGAGTGGAAATATCAAAGTCTGTCTAATTTGTCGATTAAAAAAAAATTTCCGTGGTCAATCACCATTTTATTTTTCACCATTTACTTGCCCGACTGTCCGGAATAACATAATCTAAATTTCAGATTCACAACACCACGCGTTCTTTGATGCGTCGCGGTCAAACATTGACAATTTAACTGCTAAAAGGCTTAAAAAATCAATTGTGGTCTTGTCTCATGGTGAGTCACCAGCTGGTCACAAATTACAAATTACAAATTACAAATTACAAAAGTTTATTGAATCCGTATAAAATTTACATTTTACATGGGACGAAAATACAATAAACAGTGCAGTGCAGATAGAGAGTCAGAAGAAAAGAGAGCAATAAGTAATAAAAGTAATCAAATAATACAGAAATTACTTAAGAGTGCAAGAGAGTTGGTGGGCATTATTACAATGATTGCAGCAGTATTTTTAATAATTACAGAGCTTTCCTCACCTGAAATGCTAGATAACAGAATTTGCCGGTGAGGCGAGCTACATTGCCTTCAGCAGTTAAAAGATATAATAATAGATTTCTATTTGAAAGTTCATTTGTTAACCCAATTCGAGTTTTGTTCAAATATTTATCACGAAGGTTAGAGAGCAAAGGGCATGAACACAAAAAGTGAGTCTCATCTTCAGTTTCTTTGATTCCCAATGATAAACAGTGAGGGCACCATCTCTCATCCCTGGGGATAATAGGACGAGAGTAGCGGCCTTTCTCGATTAAAAGACAATGATTACTCAGTCTTAATTTGGTAAAATGGGACCTGTGTTCCCTATTTTGGATATCATCGAGATAATTTTCGTAGCAAAATCTATTTTTAAAAGCTACATATGTACAAAATTTCCCCTCATTTAAAACAAGTCACATGACTTGTACAAAATGGCCGCGCCCATGTTTGAGTAAATTGGGCAAAAATCTTTCGCTAATTTGCTTGCTTTTCGCTTTACAAAAGTTTTGTCATCAACTTAATCAGGGAACATGGATGATGTTTTTGACGAAGATCGTGATGACATCGAGATATCTCGACGGGAATGGAGTAATTTAAAGGAAAACAGAGTAAAAGTAAGACTGATTTCTACATAGTGTATTGCTGGTGTGTATTTCACGTGTATTGTGGATCCGGTTTGTGCATTGGCTCATCAAGATCCAAAAGAGGCTAGTTGTCATGCCTTGCTGGGAGTGTAATTTGTTTATGTTAAATCACAGACCAAGTTTCAGAAGTGAAAATTGATCTAGACCATCTTCTTCTTCTTCTAGGAAGGCTATAAAAAAGGCCTAGCTGCTGGTGAGGAAAGGAAGCTGCAAGAAGGTTTTGATGATGGTTATAAGACCTCTGTCAACCAGGCTTATCAGCTAGCACGAATGAGGGGAATTCTCTGGTAAGAATTTGATCAGTAATGTTTGACAAGCTTTAGTTTACTTATACAGTATGTCAGTGGTTATCCCTAAAATGCAAGGTTTATCTTCTTTTGAGTAGGAATGTTACAGTATGTCAGTGGTTATCCCCAAAATGCAAGGTTTATCTTCTTTTGAGTAGGAATGTTACAGTATGTCAGTGGTTATCCCCAAAATGCAAGGTTTATCTTCTTTTGAGTAGGAATGTTGGAGGCATTTGCTATTCATATCTTATGCTACGAGATCAAGATGGGCTCACAACATAGAAGTCTTCAAGTAGTAATATAAGTACCTTCAGTCTTGCATAAGCCTGATCCTCGCGTATGTCCAAATCAATTATTTCTAGAACTATAATGTTGGTGGACGACTACACTTGACGGTGAATATATATTGTGCAGTTTTAAATAATGTTAAATGTTTGTCTTTCAGTGCAGTCCTTGTGAAGCTGCACGAAAATGATCCAACAGCAAGCAGTGAAGACACACAGCTGACAACAAAACTTGTTGAAGAAATATCAGACATTGAGAAAGACTTACTCCAGCATATCCAGGTCCCAGCTGCGGATGAAACTGGTCTGCCTGGACCAAGTTCAGCTGGGCTGCCACGGTGTGGAGGAGACGATGGAAAACCATGTGCATGCACACCTAGCGAGGACTCAAAACCCATTGACCGCAAGGGCACAGACAACAAAAATCATGGAGAACCAGCTGTGACACCTTGTGACAAGAATCTGAATCATGACTCTTTTGCTCCCAGTTCGGGTGCGTTTCCGGAGTTCTCTCGGAAGATTAATCAAGTGATGCCAGAAGTTGTCACTCTGTTGACAAAGATGGGTTTTAGTTCTGATTTCATTGCTACGCTGTGAGTTTATCTTACGATACTTATGCAATTTTTAACCTTTGGTCACTCTTAGGGGTTGCAAAGCCTCGAGTATTAGCTGTTTAAGCCTCATCCAATCTTTTCGTCCACACAACAATGCTTCTTGTAGTTTCTGTATCCAAGGTATTGTCTCCTTTGAATTTGAATAAATTTAATTTTATGCAGTTTAAAAGATTGCCTTCTTTGCATCCTTTCTCAGTGGAGACATTTCCCCTCATTTGCTGAAATACTGACGTTACAGCAGCTTTTATTCAACGTCTGAGATTTAACTGCCTTTAAATGTCTCAAGGAAGGGGGGCTGTGTTGGGTTGGAGAAGCAAACATTAACTCCCAATCGAACCAATGTATCGTAACCATGATGTAATCTTTAGAGAAGCAACACCACACAACACAACAAAAGAAAAGTTTGTTTATAAATTTTTTAATTTGTTCATGATTGTGTAATGAACACTGGTCTACCATGTAAAACTAAAGACATACGAGCGACATTTATGCAGAATCTTGCACAAATGATAAGAGAAGAAAGCTTTCTAGCCCAAACCGTAACCCAGGCCAAGGTCTGTGACCATAACATTTCATCAAGTTTTTTATCAGTATCTATTCTTATATTTTCTCAACTTAAGTCACCTTTCCATGCACAAGCAGTGTACACATTCAAAACGTGATGTTTCATCCATTGGTATGACTGACGGCGTGAATGATGGCACAGGGAAAACACAGATAAGACTTCAAATTTTCAATGTCGAAAAATTAATTGTCGACCATCTTCAATGTGCACGCTGCCATGTTCTATACCAATGACATGCCACAAACCAAGTTGCAACCCTTGTCCAAGATTTGCACAAAACATTTTTTCACCAAATTGCATTTTTCAGACAAAACCTTTTTACATGATTTCGAATAATTTCCTACAATTTTAGATACATGTATATCCAAATCATATCAGTGCAATAAATAAACCGTGATGGTAGCCATCTTAGGATGCTTTTATGCCATTAATTTTACCTTCGTTGTACTGTTTTAAGTCAACAGACCTATGTTTGACCATGTAGTAAAAAAGAAACAAAAAATACAATAAAAATGTCACTGTTGAGGACTTGATCACGTATACATTACAGTCTACACTATCACCATCAAAATCTCAAAAGCTACACAGCTGATGTCACACCCTTCAAACCTTTATAAGTTTTTCACAGCATGTTCTCTTTGAACATTCAAGGAAAAATTCTCACAGAAAAAGTTATCCAAGGCTCCTTGTGACACAAGAACGTCCTACTACATGTTGTTAAAACTAGTGGCAAGTGATAAAATCAATACAAGTAGGCTGGGATATCATACTACAGAACTGTATGGACTGGAGACGAGAATCATACTGGTGTAGTTGGTCTTAGTCTCAACATCAAAAACATAGTACTTCAACTTATGTTCTTTGAAGCATCAGCTCTCTCTTCTATACAGGCTGGTAGGTTTTTTCACTGGATTGAATCTGGGGTTAGGTGTTCAAACATTTGCTGACAGCTTGAAAGTCTGCAAACAATGTTGTTCTCTTTAAAGCGAGGTAAAACAGAGATATATGCACAGCATGACTGATAAAGTCATCAAAACTCTGCCTCAAAATGTTCAATGACAAGACAGACAAAGCGTAGGATGCCAACTCCTGTATATGACTCTGTCCAATACGACACCACATGAACTCGAGTCATACGGAGAGATTTTCATGCTACAAAATGTTTAATGTAGGAACGTTCTAGGGAGGCGAGACAGCTGAAAACATCTTTCTGTTGTTTGTAGCCACTAATGCCATATCTACTAAGGTTTAAGAAGGGCTAACTAATCTGAAAAGATTTTATCCCAACTGACATAAGAGTTAAGTACAAAGTAACATTCAGAAAGCCATCTTGACAGCCAAGGTTTAAGGAATTTATAACTCGCTGTCCCTACTGGTTGTCTCATTGACCACCAGAAGGGTGGAGCTAAAATGTGGCCTTTAGCCCAGGTGGCAGCCACCCAATATCTGTATCTACCCCTGAAATATATTCGTGAAGCTTATTCAGACAGTCAGATAAACCCTTTTCTGAACTGGCTCATATTTTCAGAGATTATTTTCACCTGCCTCGGCCTAACTATGTCGTTATCCTGCAAGAGTCAATGTGGAAATCTTGATTAGATCCCAACCCACCCCTAAAAATATAAAAAAAGTTCTACACACACCATGCTTTGAAAAATGTGGGCTACACATGCACAGCGATAGTGATAAGCTGTGACCTTTTATCATCTGCACATGTGCATTTTTAAATCCCCCAGAGCACAGTACACGTCCCTGACCCTTCCCAGTGGGTTGCACCCCAGACATGCTCGACTCAACCGACGAGCAAAAATGCACTAGATAACGTACTGTACAACAGATTCAAGACATTCTAATAGAAATATTCCAATTAAAGGTGTAACAAAAACATTTCAAATGGTACTACAGGTAATTAAAAGCTAGTGTGACTTATCACCAACACACCTGATCAAATTTTATTTGACAAAAAGACAGACAGGCCATTCCACGAAAAATGTGTTGTTTCATCAAATTCCAAGCTGTTTACGGTACGGTTCGGTCAAACATTTTGACAAGTTTTTCACTCTTCAAATCAAATATGATCATGTAACACAGGGTATAAGATAGTACCATGCTTCATGTCATTTGTAAAGAATATTCTCTTAACTGGGATCTGCTGTACAGGCCAAGGGAACTGTATAGAGAAGTCAGCCTAGCATGTTAAAGGTGCATGAAAGCCCTGTGTACATGCAATAAAATATATATAAATCGTGTATAAATGCATCCATTCAGAACCCAATAGACTCTTGCAAAACAACGACCACACATATTACAGTAACATACAATAATGACAGATGACTAAGGTTAAGGAATTTTAAACTCCTGATTATTGTGAACATTTGTGACCAATCACAACAAATTGGGTAGGAAGTCACAAGGCCTAGTATCGAGCAATAAATGAAACTGCTACCCATCTTGGTGTGATGGGTCACATTTATGAAGAAGAAACTGATCTGCGAATTCCCTTTTCAATTTATCACACCTTTACTTCCGCAGACCACACTGGTAAGTTACCAACCATGAAGCAGGGCACATGAGACAGTAACACCCAGAGGTGCTGAAAATGATTAATCAAGGTGGAACTCACAGGGATTTTTTACATCTCCATACTTTAAAATGCCAACATTCATTCATGAGCAATAATGAGATAAAGCAGGCAAGTTGACTCCAGGAGTTGAGCATTCTATCAATCCCATAACAAATTTGTGGGTCTCTGTGAATAGTTTCAGCTAATGCCATTTTCGCATTCAAAATCCAATAAATATAATACAGAAGAGCACCTAAAGAGGACTCTGATGTAACCACTGCCACAGCTGAAGCGGACTATTTCACGTTTGGGTCCAAATCATAGATGTTCTACTATATTAGTTACCCTGAGCACATGGAGATAAGAATCGATTCAACTCATAGAGTCACCCCCTGTTTGCACTTGTACTATTGTGCATGTATATACTGTATACATAGAGACCAAATGGTTTGATGAGAGTGCACGGCTACAACGTCAAAACTGTAGTTTGGAAGGAATCAACCATTTGAAGTCTGAAGGTGACTAAGTATGTTTGCATTCAAGCCATGTGTGGTTCAAGACACATGGGTGCAGAAAATGTCAACCCCTCTGTGAGACACGGCAGCAAAGAATCGTCACGTTAAGCTCATCAGAATCGTTTCATGAGCAGGACACACTATGATGATCCCTCACTTCCCTTTCGATGCCTAACTGTGCAGCTTAGTTACTGTAATTGAACCTAGCACAAGGGTTAACCAATGGTACATCATCAAAAATACGAATATTTCTTAAAACTACTGTGATTTAAAATTCCATTCTGTCGCCTTCAGTCTCCAAATAGTTGACTTAATCATGAACATTTTTCCATCATTCCACTACTGACCGACAAAAGATTAAAATGCTATGATTTTCTTCCTGTTATTTTTCTGTATATTTTTTGAAGCAGGAAATGAGACAAAAGAAAAATGTCGTAATTACACTCTATGAACAACCAAATTCTACATGCACCATAATAAAGTGCCTAACTTGTCAGAACTGAGGGTGACCTCTCAGGAAGAAAAAGGACACTCCCTGAAGAGAAATGCCTTCCAATACAACAATAGTTTCCAAAAACCATGTATTTGAATTCTTATTATTCCACTTCCACAGAGAGAAATCACCCCCAGTTCTACAAGAACCAGTTCCAATCAAAAGAGTTTACTACAATTTTCAAAATACCACAAATACAAGGCATGTAGTCAGACCTGCTGTGCATGGTGTTTTGAAGAGTGCAGCGACAGGTCGTATCAGAGCACGTAATATCAGAACTGGGCATCAGCACCACTGACCTAGTGGTACCTAACAATATTATGCATGGCAAAATAACCAGCAGGGTAAAATGATTTCTGGTTTTTAAAATTATCACCGCATGCATTTCAGCAGGGGCAAAAAATTAAAAGTTTTCATAGGGTATTCCCTACAACCTTGATGTGAATACCCAGTTCTGACACTACCGCCTTTGATAAACTTAGGCCTTCTTGGTCATGATCTTGAGGTACTGCAGAGCAGTGTGGGCTGCCTGGGCATGCGAGTCATCCGTGGTTGGGCCGAAGCCATGGCAGACTGCCACAGGCATGGTGGAGAGTTGAACCAAGCATTGGCGTTGACCGTGCTGACCTGGAAGTGATAGAGTGATCAAAGTTACAAATTCATTCGATAAAAGTGAAAACAGAAATATCTGATTCAGAACACATGGTGAGGGTAGATATTGGCAGAGTGGTTTTGGAAGGATCACAGAGTCCTTGAGCAAGATACCTTTACCACACTTTGCTTCATCCCTCAAATGAGACTACTGCCTGCTACCAAAATATACCAACTACAAAGACATAGAAGAAAAGGACAGATCACTGAAGCCAGACATCAGGGCAATAAGTTGTTTCTAAAGTAGGCACTAATTTCACACCCTCCCCCACAACAACAAAAAAGTTCCAACAAAGCTTCTACCTTTACCGATTGGAGCAGGATCCTGGAGGTCAACGTAGGTCACTTCGAATCGTTGTTCCTCTGCCAACTGCTGAAGCATCTGGCAATAGTTTGCCGCTGGAGTGGTCACAGGCTTGGTGTGGAGTGCGTTCAGGATTGGACCAGTCGCATTCTTCATCTTTGCGTAGAATTTGCCAATCTCTTTGCTGGCACCTGGTGTGATGGTTGGTATGCGCTTTCCCTCCTTCAGGGCAGTGTAGGAACCCTTGCTGTCATGCAAGTGCTGAAAACAAGATGATGTTCACGATTTCATTTTCTCTCTCCTTTTATGACAATGGGTGATTTCAAAGTTGGTTTTGGTTTTAGTGTTGGGTGTTAGTGTCAGTTTTATTCTTAATTTCTACCCCTAAAAACCTATGTCTGGATAAGACCAATTCGAGGTTTTAGTTTAACACCAACACTGGTTTTATCTAAACACCTAAAACCTGGGCTGAAACTAAGAAGAGGTTTTATTCTGCAGGTAAAACTAACACAAAGATGGACAGAGATAAAACCTTGGAAAAACCAAACATGCATGTTGTTGTCGTTGTTACTGTTGTTTCACAATTGTAACCGCTTCCGATCTATATAAATTTGTCGTCTTCTTTCACGTCCATCATTATTCCCATCATCGTTCAAAATACCAGCAACTACTTCTTGAAATGGTACGAACAACATGATTTTTTATTCTTAACACCAACACCAACTTTGAAATCCACTCGGTGTTAATGCCTAAGGTGTTAGTTTTATTGGTAATACAAAATGCACTACAAATCTTCCAAATATAACACCGAGCTGGGATTAAGATCAAACCTTGGTGTTCCAATTGGTTTCAGTGTGAAACTAAAACCTAATTTGAAATAGGATAATGCTAAAACTGAGTGTCAAAACTAACACCAGAACTGATTTCATTTCTGGTGTTGTGGAGAGTTTTAGTTTTAGTCCCGGTGTTAGTTTTTGACACTAAAACCATCCCTTAGTTTTAAGCTAAAACCGGACATTATGCTAAAACCAACAAACACTGACTTTGAAATAGGATGAAACTAAAACCCACTTCATTTCAATGCTGGTTTAATCAAGGGTTTTAGTGTTCCATTTAGTTTTAAAACTAAATCTAAAAACTGACTTTGAAATCACCCAATGTAGAAGCCAGCTATTTCAAAGCAGCATGTACACAACACTGAAGTGTGTACAATTTGATGTTAATATGTATCAAGGAACCTACTTGTACTCTCCTATGATTCTTACTTCACAATTAAGTTTGCCCAATTCGGCACAATATGGCAAATACTAGAGAAAGTTCTTCTAACATTATTGCTATCATCTTCTCAACCAAAAAAACGGTTTTATGTAGTTGTTTAGGTAAAATATTTCCTACATCAAAGTCCTCTGGCTCCATATCTTCAGCACACACAGTGGCACCAGCCTTGATCTGCTGAAGCATGGCCTGGGCAGCTTTCCTTTTGGCACTCTTCTTAGATTTCCCAATGCCGCGTTCTTGCAGCGTCTTGCCCAACTTCAGTGTACATGTGAACTCCTTGGCAGGTTGTCCCTTGTTGGGGACAGTCTCGGAGAACTCGTAGGTTGGAGGTACCCATTTCCACTCCTGGGTGAGCTCCTGGAGCTGTCCGACCGGGTTGCCGTCTGAACCGTCGTCACCAATCTGCGAAAGGTTCAGCATGATGCTACAATGGAAAGGTTTATCAATGATGTGGGTCTTCATCTTCAGCAATTTTGATAATTTTGCACCGCATCAACATAACCTGCAGAGATGTCAGACAGAGTAGAGGTCTTTGCCATGTAGGATGCCGATGCTCAAAACAACTTGTTTTCATCACCAATGGTTACAAGATTTTTCCATTTGGCTACCAATGTCTAAACCAAGTCGTCATTTGTCTAATCTGCCTTTTACAACTGTATGCGGTTGTGAAAACATAGAGTCAAGTATCTCTGATCTGTGTAGAAGAGGTTCAGAGTATTAGGTTGCCATAAACTACACAGGGACCTGTGATGACCATCACAAATGATAAATTCTTTTTGCAAGTGATAATCTTTGCTGTGATTGCTTGCATGCATTTGAAGTGCATGCAGAAGTTCACCTCTGGTCGTGTTCAAGATGTTAAACCACTTACTAATGGGAGGGATATTTTTTTCACGACTAAACCCTAAGTGTTAAGGTGGAGGACATGGTTTTCAATGAAACTGGGGGTTTTGTTAGCCAGGAATATTGGTTTCATTGCAAGTTTTCACCTGTTTTGACCCGGGAGTCCCGGTACAACGCACCTTCCGGAGCCATCATCCATCTTCTGGAGCACACCGTGGGCAGCCTGGTGCTTGGCCTGCTTCTTCTTCGTACCTGAAAAATGGATGAGATTATCGTTTAGTATTGTCACCACTTTGCTTCTTGCATTGTCTAAAGATCATCAAAATTACATCTACTGCCTGGAGCTCACGGTTCGTTTCAAAAGGGCACAGCTATTTTATTTGACTTTTGCTACAGAAAGGGCACACTTTAAATGAAAAATAATGTACCTTGTCCCATTGCGTGAAGATCCCCAACTGAACACTTGAAGACGTAGACAGGATCATGAACCTGGCCCTTGACCTCAACTTCCTCATAATGTGGTTTCATGTTTGGTTGGGCATTATGCAATTTGGAGCAAACTTCATACAGAAGTGCTATCGGTGTCTTCCCTGGGCCTTTATGAGACATCTGAAATGGAAGAGGGAAGAAATGTAGAACTTAGTTAGGCCTACCGGCATGTCAATCTGAGTCTTTGCTTGGACCTGGACGAATCTGTCGTCTGTCATCTGTCATCCGTTCGCACCTGGAACCAGGGTCACAACAGTGGCTTCATTCATGGCATTTCGTGGTGTATGACATTGTACGAGGTTGGCTAGCCTAAGCCAAGGCCTCCTCTGTCTCTGAATAAAGACAGACGTTGACATGTTCTGCCCTCTGCCTCGGGCTTGCTCTGGCCAAGCCCAAGTCTTAGTCTGGCTAGTGTGCCTATTTCAGTATTTGTCTTCGTCAAATTCCTCAAGCCACACCCAAATGTCTTTATTTCAGACCACAGTGTTAGTGCGACCGTATTTCCCATGACTAAGACCTATGCTGGCATGCATGCAAGCACTAAAACACGATGAATCCACACAAGCTTGGACATGGCGCTGCAGTGCAGTGTAACATGTGTGCAAATGTACATGGAGTGTGTATGCGACGAAACCGGGTAGACAAAGACCGGCTGTTCACAGCAATATTTTCCGCTAAGTACAAGATGTACCTCAAAAAACTTAAGTGCTACAGTGGGAGAAAATATAGTTTAACAAAGTCCAACAGGTTTTAGTGGAAATATTTCGGTAGTTTTTGCAAAAGTTACCTTTTCGACCTTCTCTCTTCTTCACGCCAAAAACAGGAAGTGCAGTAGACCTGAGTGCGCAAGCGCAGCGAGCTGTTGAAAAACATGGTTGACAAGTTCCAAGAAAAGTGAAATTTTGTGCATAATAAACACAATTTTGTCACTTCAGAGGACGCGTTTGGCGTTTTACCTGTGCGAGTGAATTAAGCATGGGTGGGGGCACAAAGAGAGAAAAGAAATCAAAAGGTTAGATGCGTTGTTATTCAGGAAAATGGCTGGCTAAAGAATTATAGCACAGCTGAATACGAAATAATATACACTAATACAGCGCGCGGTTCATAAGAAAGCAGGAACGGACCGAAACGAACCAAAACGGGCCGGATCGGGCCGGAACGGAGTTAAAATTTGCCGAAACGGAGCTTCTAGTGGTTTAAAATGGCATCTATAGGCAAGATGGGGCCCCTGAATTATAAATTATGTTCATATAATGAAGATCAGACTTCTTTTCCATCGTGATATTGATGATATTGCCTGATTTGGTCGAGGCCGATTCCAGTAGCAGACAGCGCTTATACTGCACAAGAACTGATGACGTCACTTCAGCTCTGCGTGAAAGTAAATTTAGTCCTCATTAAATATTTAGGGGCTATCATAATCATGGAAAAGAAGTCTGATCTTCATTATATGAACATAATTTATAATTCAGGGGCCCTATCTTGCCTATAGATGCCATTTAAAACAACTAGAAGCTCCGTTTCGGCAAATTTTAACTCTGTTTCGGGCCGTTTTGGTCCGTTTCGGTCCGTTCCTGCTTTCTTACGCACCCCTAATACAGGGTTTCCCAAAAAATGTCACACTCACAGATGAATTTTTTTATCCCATCTTATCGTCACGATGAATAACAGTCGTTGTAATTTCTAGGAAGTACCAAATTTATGAAAGTTGTCTAGAACTCAGTTTGTCTTCCCTGTAGGCCTACTGGGCATGGCAAGTTATAAGATATCCACTGATCCAGGCATTTGATTGTTCACCTAGGTTTGTTTATTTGCTGTGGTCATAACCAAAGGCTATTGATTGGCTGCCTTGTGAACTGCAGGTTTTGTGTGTTGTCAACATCTGGGATTATTAATTTTCAGGAAAAAAGTCGAAGAAGTCCAAAAAGGCTGCAGATTCATACGAACCGGACGATGAGGACTCCAATTATGGAGATGATGAGCCAGTAGGCGATAAAGGTGAACATTACAAAGAAAAATAATAGTGTGTGATGTTTCTGCAATGCCCATGCACATTTATCTGTAACAGTATTTTACAAGACAAACTCTATCTGTAACTTAATTTTACAAGAGAAGCTCTATCTGTAAGTGCAACAGAATTATACAAAAGGATGCAGGCTAGAGGGTAGTTCCCTTTAGCTCAGTGGGCAGAGTGATGGCCTTATTTAGAATTCAGACATCCCAGACTCCAACTCCAGCAAGACGTTGGTGGTTCTCGTCTGTTTCATAGAGATGAAGCAATAATGATGAAGTAGGTAAAGTACTTTTCACCCTCAATCTAATCTAAATGATTGCTCATTGTCTGTTTTAGGTCTGGTCCCAGAGGTAGCCAAGCAGAATGCAGAAGAAGCAATCACTGCCCCTGAGGATGAATATGGTGCTAAAGATTACAGGTCTCTTCTCAGTTTGAAGTTGGATCACAATGCCAGACCTATCTGGGTGGTGAGTGGCATAGGTCACTTTTTCATTTGAGCAGAACGTCTGAGTAGAAAGTCTGTAATGAGGAACTTGACTTTTAGCATGTAATGTTGACACACACAGCGCAAGCGTTACCCTAAAGAGGATGCGGCTCCTGCTTCAAAATTTATACCACCTCATGTAAATTGGGGATATTTTAAAAAATTCTCTAGTAAAAAGATGGGCTCCATATTCAAAATTTGGCTGACTTGCTGTTATTTTTTCTTTCTATTTTCCAGGCACCAAATGGTCACATATTCCTGGAGGCGTTTTCACCGGTCTACAAACACGCACATGATTTTCTCATAGCAATAGCAGAGGTTAGTTCTTATCACCGAAATTGAGATAACTTTTCAGGTTGGGAGTTTATCCTTGAATCTGTGGCATACTGAGGCTCAGTAATATAAATTGGTAGCACACTAGTAATCCTATTGTTTTTGTTATTCTCATATCCAGCCCGTGTGCCGACCAGAGCATATCCATGAGTATCGGCTGACAGCCTACTCCCTGTACGCAGCTGTGTCAGTCGGCCTGCAGACTCAGGACATCATTGAATACCTGAAGAGGTTGAGCAAGACTACTTTACCAAATGGTATCGAGGAATTCATCAAGGTGAGGAAGCGTGTTGGTACAGTGGAAGATATCTGACTTGTGATTGGAAAGTCATGGGTATGAGGTTCTGAAACTTATTCATGCCCCATATTATTCCCAGTTACGAAGACAGAACATGGTTAAATACCGTTATGATGGTCGTGTTACATGGAAAAGATTCATTGATGCTTTTAATTCGAAGACTCATCATTCCGGAGTGCTTTGATAAGGTTTTACAAGTGCTCAGTAAAACGTCTAACTTTCACTTTCAGTTGTGTACCCTGAGTTATGGAAAAGTGAAGCTCGTCCTGAAACATAATCGATACTTTGTTGAAAGTCAATTCCCGGAGGTGCTGCAAAAACTTCTGAAAGATCCCGTCATTCAGGAGTGTCGTCTTAAAGCGGGGACTGGTGCTGATGGTGATTTAGAGGAGTCTCAGTTGACGGCAAAATCGGCACTCAAGGTACGTATTAGCCTACTGAAGTTTCTCAATTAGCTCAGAACTGTGACATGTGTTTTTCGAATACCTGTATTCATTTTCAAGGAATCCAAGTATAAAATGATCCCTTGAACCTTCTGTAGTGAGGACAGGTCACACAATAACTAAATGTCATTTGTTTTCAGATCAACAAGCCAGGCCCAAGTACATCAGCTGATGGTACCAATGGTGACGAAACTATGAACAACGGCGACAGCAAACCGGAAGAAACTATCCCGTCAGACATTTTCGACTTTTACGAAAAAATAGACAAAGATGATGATGATGATGATGCTGAGGACTTGAAGATTGTCTCATTCGAAGTCAGTCAGGAGAATATTGAAGTTTTACAGAAAAGATGTATTGAGGTGGAGCACCCTCTTTTGGCTGAATATGACTTCAGAAATGACACCAGAAATCCTGATATCAAGTGAGTTAAGATGAGTGATTTTGTAGTACATTACATTCATTCGAGCATTGTAGTTCTCTGGTAGCATAACTGGGGATGGGAAAACACAAAAGGTTATTGACTTAACCAACAGTCACTACTTGTCATGTCCCTTAGTCAACCAAGTCATAAATGAGACTTTAAAGATATCATTTTTTTTCAAGTATTGAGTTTTTCTTCCAGCATTGATTTGAAGCCCAGCACAATGTTGCGTCCATATCAGGAGAAAAGCCTCAGGAAGATGTTTGGAAATGGACGTGCCAGATCTGGGGTCATTGTATTACCATGTGGTAAGATTAAGATTTTGATGCCATATTCGCATGTTTTGCTTTGAAGGTGTAAAGGGGGAAGAAATACGAGACTGAAATGAGACAAGTTACTGCATATTTGTGTCCTTAACATGTTTTGAACTCAAAATGACTTCTTTCCCCGAGGAAATTTTAACGCACACACAGTTCCTAAGGTATCTTGACTGGTGGCTGGGTTGGCAACAGATTAAGCTGTTTGTCCTGAAATAGATCTTGAATCTTTATATTCTAATTATTCAGGTGCTGGCAAGACACTAGTGGGAGTGACAGCTGCCTGCACTGTGAGGAAAAGGTGTCTCTGCTTGTGTACGTCTGGGGTCGCAGTCGAGCAGTGGCGGTCACAGGTAGAATTATTTTTACTTTTTGGTGGTGGAAGTCTTAGAACTTGCCATTCCATGAGTCATTTAAATAGTCTTTCTTCATCAGTAAGCGTATTACTGCACTTTCAATCATTCGCCATTACTGCCAACAAGGATTGATTATACAGATTAATCTATCCTTCCTACCGTCTTTGGTTGAGTTTGATCACTTCAGTCCTCATCAAGTTACACATTTATCACTTTTGAATTTCCTTCAGATTCTGATAACATGCCGATGATATCATCCTTACTTTTCTTCTAGTTCAAGATGTGGTCAACTGCCGACGACAGCATGATCTGTCGGTTTACATCCGATGCCAAGGATAAGCCTATGGGCTGCTCTATCTGTATCAGCACGTACTCGATGATTGCTCATTCGACCAAGAGGTCCTGGGAGGCTGAGCAAGTCATGCAATGGATGCAGACACAGGAGTGGGGACTCATTGTCCTTGACGGTAACTGTCATTTTCAACACGACTTTGCAAGTAACACGTGCAATTTACAGTTGAAACTTTTGTTAATTATTCTGAAAATCCCACAGATTTTTTTAGAAATTAACATTGAAAATCTTCAGGGTTGCATTACTTGAGAATTATTCTGTAAACATTTCAGAGGTCCACACAATTCCAGCTAAGATGTTCCGACGTGTGTTAACGATCGTCCAGGCTCACTGCAAACTTGGTCTGACAGCAACGCTAGTTCGAGAAGACGATAAGATTACAGATCTGAATTTCCTCATCGGACCAAAATTGTACGAAGCGAACTGGCTAGAACTGCAGAAGAAGAACTATATTGCTAAGGTGCAGTGTGCGGAGGTTTGGTGTCCGATGACGCCCGAGTTCTACCAGGAATATCTCAACACACGGACGAGGAAGAAATTGGTAGGTATGGAGTGGGGTCAGTGTTTTGGGATGGAGGGACTAGTGGTTTGAGTGCTCTGAAAAACAAGGCACTGTTTTCATGCACGCACACCCACAAGCTATTGAAATTTGTAACCAGGGGTTGGAATGGATGATTCTGGATTAGGCCAGCATTGTTTCATCTCCATGTCCTTTCAACTATAGCTGGTGTCTCCACACATAGTGAACCTTGATTGTTTCTAATGAATGGAGCTGGATCCAGGAGTAGTAGAGAGAAGAGCGATGGACTTGTTCAGTACCCAGGAGGAATCTATGAAAACTTATGCTCAATTTTCAGTTGCTGTACGTGAACAACCCGAACAAGTTCCGAGCGTGCCAGTTCTTAATTCGCTTCCATGAGAGAAGAAACGACAAAATCATCGTGTTCTCTGACAATGTGTTCGCATTGAAAGCTTATGCAACAAGGATGAACAAGTAAGTGATGTGAGCAGCTCACCCAAGCCCGAGCCTTTCATTATAAGTAAGAGCTTTGGATAGTTTGAACATACGTAAACATTTCTTAACCTCACCAAATGTTTCTTGCAGGCCCTACTTGTATGGTCCAACCTCACAAGGAGAAAGGCTGAATATTCTTCAGAACTTCCAACACAACCCAAAAGTCAACACAATATTCGTCTCAAAGGTTGCCGATAACTCGTTTGATTTGCCGGAGGCGAGTGTCTTGATCCAGATCTCATCCCATGGTGGCTCCAGACGTCAGGAGGCACAGAGACTTGGCAGGATCCTCAGGGCTAAGAAAGGTTGGTTGGATTCTCTTGTTCGATTTGCCAGAGGCAAGTACGTTGAGTACCGGTATATGAAACTAAAATGTTCGTTCAAATGAACTTGATGAAAAACATCAGAAATAATCAATTTCCCTCAAGTTTATTTTTAAACAGGGAGGGGTTAGACTGTTCCTATGAGAATACCACAGTTGAGTTAAAAACAATGTATTTTTTCTTTTAACAGGTGCTGTGGCCGAAGAATATAACGCATTCTTCTACTCCCTCGTCTCCCAGGATACGATGGAAGTGCACTATGCCACCAAGCGACAGCGTTTCCTTGCCAACCAGGGATACAGTTACAAGGTTATCACGAAGCTGGCTGGAATTGAGGAGGTACGTGATCTTGTTTGCTTGCCCATGCATATGTATTGACAAGAACATATTGGATTATTCTTACTTTGTACCAGATACTAGGTACAAAGTATCATGGTTTGTTCTGAAGACAAGGCCATCAAGGTGAAGTGACTTGCCCAAGGTCAGAAGATATATTGATGAGTGTTTGGTACTGGTATTTGAATGAGTCCTTATCACTAACCATGACTTAAGGATACAAATTATCAACTGGGTTCTGTTTCATCGTTTTTTCAGGAAGACCTTGCTTTTTCAACCAAAGAGGAGCAAGCCCAGCTGCTGCAGAAAGTCCTTGCCGCCAATGAGGATGAAGCTGAGGAGGAAAAAGATCCTGCTGGTCCTCCACAGTCAAAGACCGTTTCAAAGGTAGGTGCATGAGTTAGCCATTCCTGTCTAAAAGCAGAAATTCATAAGCAAGCCAAGTAAACCAATGAGGTTCTTTTAAAATGTTTCTATTTTAGTTATTTTGAAGTCAAGTTACTACAGTGTACATTGTTTATGAGCAATCCATTGTCATCTTCTAAGTGATGTAATTTCAGATCAACAATTATACAAGGTTCGTCTTTCTTTCAGGTCATACGTCGTATTGGTAACATGAGTTCCATGTCGGGAGCAGATGACGCCATCTATATGGAAGTAACAAAAGCACAAAGCACGAAGACGTTACATCCACTCTTCAAGAGGTTCAAAACGAAGAAATGAGAACTTGTTGCAACAACACTTGGGGTGTGTTGGCTTCAGAAAGACTTTACCTGGAGGTTTGATCTGAGCCTGGCGTATGAGTGACAGATTAGAACCATCCCATTGCCATAACCCCAGACAAACTGTGTTTCGGATCAAAGTGCTGAAAACTGTGTTCATTGTGCATATATATGATCATTGTAATGAATGTACAAATCTAATTGTTGAAGAAGAAGTCTTCAGTTTGTGAAAGTGATGTTCTTTGTAATAAAAGGTTTCTTGATATACGTTTTTGTTTTCAATATATTTTGAACAATAGTATCATTTGAAATGGCTGAGGACAGTAATGCCGGGAGGGCTGGGTGGCACAGTTGACACAGAGAAATGTCAAGTTGCAGAAGCAAATGAGTGTGACATCCTGACCCACCATCTGGTTTCGATTTTGTCCTCATGAGGACAATCTGGGTTGAATCCTCATGAATTTCATTCACAAGTGTTATAGTAGACTGGGGGCTATTGCCTCTTCCTTTGCCTGCTGGCCACAGACCCCATCATCCCCAGCAGGGAAATGGTCAGCCCGACTCGTGTATTTGAATCACATCAGGGAAATCATTGGGAAGCTTTGTGGTTGGAGGGAGAGCATCTGATAGTAAGGCCTTGGGGTTGAGGCTCATCCAATGCCACTCCATCCTTTCAATTGCCTGAAATGGCTAAGTGTAGTACAGTGTGTGCACTCCTTGGTTCTGGATTAGGTATGGGCATGAATGTAACACGCTTTAAGAGAGTACAGTTGTACTGTATAATAGTAACAACATACTTTGCCTTCAATGGGGCCAGAGCATTTTCCAAGCATCAGGGGACAAGATTGACAATAATAGAGCAAAAATATTCTTCATAAAATATCATTTAATAAAAGTAGAAATGTCAATCACTATAAAGCTTTGTACATATACATTTTTAAGGCAACATCTTGGTACAACAATTTCTATTGGAAGCAAGATCAAATTATTCAAGAGTATATGAGAAAAATGGTGTGCTACAATGAGATATTCTTTGAAAACGGAAGATATCTTAATTATCAGTTACACCAGCAGGCAAGTTGGACAACCACAAGCCAAAATGCCGAAAATTGAACCGATTGACCCATCCATTCGTTGCAAATCATTTCACAAGATACAGAAGACGGCAGTTCTCTGGAGAGTACACAAGTCTCAGGCAAGTCAGACAACCACACCCAAGATGCCTTAAAGAATCATTTGGTACAGCATATTTTAACAAAGTTGATGAAATTGTGACATTAGGATCAGGTTCACTTTCAATAGGCTTCTGGGACAACCACACCCCAACATGCCCAGAGAAAACGAATCCATCCTATTGCACTCGATGAAGACAGAATATTATGGCCACCTGACTTTCGTTGGGCGGCCCTAAACTATAGTGAAGCCATCAATTGCTGATCAGTCAGTGGATAGCTATTGCCCTAAACTATAGTGAAGCCATCAATTGCAGATCAGTCAGTGGAGAGCTATTGCCCTTCTAAACTCATCTGCTCCAAAGACGACATGAGCTGCTCGATGTAAAAGTTCTTACATCAATATGTGAATCTATACGATGGTCCAGCCATCATTTAATAGAGTTGTTGTGGAAGTTAAGAATCATTAAAACACATCAAAACAGAAACAACTAAAACACTACAATCATGACTACCTACATTGCCTCTACACACTAAATTCCACAATAAATTACTCTAACTAAAACAAGCATCTAACTGACAATTTCTACTTCAATTGCGTCAAAAGGAGAACACCCTCTTTCCGAAAAAGGGAACCAGCACAAAGCAAGTCTCCGTCGAAACGAAACTGAAAGAGGATTGTCTATGTATTACTACTGTTGCCAGCAAATCAACCCACGGATACGTGTATGTGAACTCAAAACTGATCGAAAAGAGAAAGTCCTGTTTGAAGATCTGGAATGTTGTGATCTAAATTTAAATTGTCATTGAAAGTCCATCTGTATCGAAGTTGTCATTGAAAGTCCATCTGTATCTAAGATGTCATTGAAAGTCCATCTGTATCTAAGTTGTCATTGAAAGTCCATCTGTATCTAAGTTGTCATTGAAAGTCCATCTGTATCTAAGCTGTCATTGAAAGTCCATCAAATAACATGTGATCAGAAGTATTTTGAAGGATCCCATCGTTTGTTTTTAGGTCGTACTGGTTTCTTCTTCTCCGACTTGACTCTTGGGACGGGAGGGTGATGCCACGGTATCGGATTGTAGAAACCTGGGGCGGGGTACGCAGCGCGATCGTAGTAACCTGTGACAAGTAGGAGAAGGGAGTTTCCCATGATTAAAAACATGTTTATAATTATTTGAACGGCATGTTAGATTGTACAGACATGCACTTTGACAGGCCTAGCTATTTAGAACAGAGCTTGTTTGGATACCAGGCCTAGATATCAGAGGGTTTAACTACTGAGATTTGATGACCAGTAATAGGCCCTATTGTAAAGGGTTTAATGAGTTCCAACAACGGGCCTAAGCGAAATGGTTGGGTAACTCAAACAGCTTAGCTTTAATCTCTGGCATAGACGGTAACTAGGGAACTGTTTAGTCAATGTAGGCCTAGCGTAAGCACAGTGGAGTAGGGTACACAGGAAGGGACACATAAACAGGTAGGTCCTTAACATTTGTTTTTGAATCAAACAATCAGATTTTTTTACAGAAAAGTTGAATTTGACACCAATTTGAATGATTTCAATGTCCAGTGGGAACCAAGGGGCATTTTCCTCTGTAGCATGAGACTTATTTCGAAATTATCTGCCTAAGTATTGAGGAAATAACACTGTTCTGAGAGAGGAAATGGAAGTCAATAACCTGCAGGGCCTTGCCAACCGAAGTGGAGAATTGTCCTACATGTACACCAATAATATAAAAGGCGATACCCGAAAAATTTATTCTTTTTTAACTCTTGGCCATACCTAACAAGTACGCCACACCATATCATACCTAGCTTGGCTCCGAGTATCAACTTAGCGGCAATTCAGAGTTAGTTGGCTGTCAAAGTGTAAAAATTGGCAGTGAAATCATAGAATGTCCTTGTGGGTGGCTGTGTAAGTGTAGTTTCTTTGTACTTTCGCTAGTGTGAGAGTTCTATTGAGAGTTGAAACTCCAATTTAAGCATAGATTTTATCTGAGCCACGATATGCCTCTTTTCTCATCGTTCTCTAGGTGTCATATTCGATATTTTTTATCTTCTCATTATACAGTCTCAACAGATTACAATAAGCTGATGAAAGAATTTTAATCCATTCAAAGTTATCAGACAAGAATAAACAAACAGGCATGAAAATAAAAGTGTCTTGAGGGGCTAGGGGTGCGAGCGGTGGTCTTTATGCGACTATGCAGTATAAATTTGTATCACTGCAGCTTCTAGCAACACCACAAAGGCTCAATCCCGAGTCATCAAATAATTTTTAATGAATTATATTTTTTTACAATTGCAGACAGCAACATGGAATTCAAAGAAAACAGCCTCTATTTTCTCCTTAATCCCGATGAGTTTCTGTCGGACACAACATACGAGAAAACCCTCGACTTCCTCCGCGGACCACAAGGAGTTGGTGTGACAGACTTGAGAGACACCGATGGCTCCACCTATCTCCATCGTATAGCGGCCGTGCAGGGTAACGACCAGGAGAAGCTGGTCCCGGTTGTCTATCAGTTGGCGTGTCAAGGAATTGACCCCAATGCACAAGACAATCAGGTAAGTTACAATTCACATTTTCAAGAAACGTTCCACTCCATGTACTGAGTTGTACTGTCTTCAGTTTCTTGTCAAACTTGTCAAAATTCAATCGGACTCTGAGAGAATATTAGATTTGTATAGAATCACTATCAGATTTGTTTATATTTCATCTATCTATTTCAGGGGAACACCGCCCTTCACAAATGCCTCTCAGGAGATGAAGCAGGCTGGCCCCTAACACAGGCACTGATTCGCATCGGATCTGACCTGACCATCAAGAACAACGATGACAAAACACCACTCGATCTAGTCACTGACGACCGCATGAAGGATCAATTCGTTGGCTACGGTCAGGGTCTCCCAGCTGCTCTTGCCTCCAAAAACAAAGCACTAGTCGAACGTCTGCTTAAAAACTGGTGCCTCATCCCAACAGTGAAGAAAGATGGGATCATGGTGAATATATTAGATGCCTTGAAAGAGGAGGACCCCGAGCTGGCAGCTTTGATCGAGCAAGTTCAACCCACATTAGAATTCATCAAGGTTACGCTTGCTGGTGATACCGATAGCATGAAGCGACTGTTTGAAGAACATGGCGACAAGATTGATGTAAATGTTTCTGATAGTGCGTACAAGGACTACTGGACAGGTGAGGCGTGTCCAATGCCTCTCCTGGTTGCCGCAATGTCACAAGGAAACCTCGCGACTGACGTGGTCGCAACGCTACTAGGCTTGGCGCCAAAACTAGAGTAAGTAGTATGTGAATTTGCATTCATATGATGATGAAACTTCTTGCTTCCTTTTGGGTTTGTAGCATAAGCTTCCTGAGTGCTCAGTTACGAGACTGACTATGTTCCGTTCTGACAGGGCAGAAGTTCTAACAGCCAAACCCTGGAAGCGACATAACAGACCCAATTTTCTCAAGAATACTTCCATATTACCTTTCAGTACCTTCTACAAAGGCATCGACCCTGCAGGACCCCTCATATTTGCTGTTGAAAACAGCACCAATAAACCAGCTGAGGACATCGCCAAGATCGTGATGAAGCAAGGCGACCTTGGTTTGAAGGATAGCCGAGGTCAGACCATCGCCTATTCCGCCCAGAACAGATCGGTGGAACATTTGATCAAAGTCCTAGAAATGGGTGTCGACGTCTGCGAGAGGTGAGACTTTTATTGAGAGGAACATATGACTGATGGTAGCAAGCTCTGTGGCCTCTTATCCAGAAACCAAAAGAGACAACATTTTAAGTCGGCAAATCTGTAGACTATCACTAAGGGGCAGTGACAGTGGCCATCGAGTTCTTCTGAAAAGTACTTTCATGTTCAATTTACACTATCTGTAGAGCAATGTACATATGATTCTGTGAAGGGGAATGGGAAGGGGCCTTGATAAGTTTATAGAATCTTCAACTTTTCTGCCATTCCAGAGACGACCAGGGTCATACTGTAATCGATGACGCCATCTTCCAAGGAAACAACGAACAAGCTGCTGCACTACAGAAATACGTGCTTGATACGATCTTCACCAACCCACACGGTCGCACAGACACAATAGAAGCAATGGCGGCCAGCTGCTTTGATTGGCTGTGGAAAGTCATAGGGGCAGATGGGAAGACTGTGAAGGATTTGGCCGAGGAGAAAGGATTGTCGGATGTTTTGGAGCTGGTTGAGCTGGCCAAGGAGGATCAGGTATGAAAATTCATGAAATTTTAAAAACTTTGTGTCGTGCATAGTTTTTCTTTTCTTATTTGTTGCAATTTGGGCACCTCTAGTGTTGCCGAATCCTGCCAACTTTTCTTTTGATAAAAGAACTCTTCACTACTTCCAGGGCAAGGTCACAACTTTGCTGAAAGCTGCAAAAGCAGGCAACTTGGATGAGATAAAGAAGATTTTAGATGCTGATCCTAAACTTGCATCGTACAAAAACAAGTCAGGACGCTGCATCTTGCATCAGGCCGTCCTGTACGAGCAGAAGGAAGTGGTGGAATACTTAGTTGGGCAGTATGAGGCACTGGTCGGAGCCAAAGATAATGTGAGTATACCACAGCTTGCGTCTACCAGGTTTGAGACACCAGTGTCAAGCCTGGCGTACCACTGCTACTTGTTGAAACACTCCTGCCACAGAAGGGTAGTGCTAGGGCCAGGCGAAGAGGACATGAGTGAGAGCTTGCCCTCTATGCAACCTCTAAGTCACCTTTTGCTTACACAAATCGGATTAATGAATGGCAATTTTACAGCAGACTCAAACAATGTTTATCTTTGTCTCCAGCTTGGTCGCCTGCCCCTCCACTATGCTGCAGCCCAGACTGATGGAGAAGAAATGTACGCTGTATTGGCTGGCGCTGGCTCAGACGAAGATGCCAAGGATTGGGTAAGATACATTTTCTGAATATTTCGATGCTCACTTCCAATGATGCCAACAATTACAAAGAGTTAGCTGATGTCATGATCCAAAACAGTCTACCTAACCTCCTGTCAAGAGCAGAAGAGAAGAAACAGAACAGTGTCATGTCTGAATCGAGAGCCGAAATCATTTGAAAAGATCCTTCTTTTTCTAGAACAATTTAAGTGGCAAAGACTACAAGAAAGAGATGGCGCTGCATGCTGATGACGCCGACGCCGGCCATTACAACGTCCAGGCCATCATCGAGAGAGAACGCTCCTTGAAATACGGCTCCGCGGTCACAGTGAAGCAGAATTATAATGCAATGGCCGAGTGCATTGAAAACAATGATATCCAAGGTAAGCCTATTAAGTTCTTCTTTGTCTTTACATTTGACCACAGTTTATATTCTTAGTTCAGTTAGGGTGAATAGTCTCAGTTTGGCCGTGTTGCCCAGATCCCAAGTCAAGTTTTATACGCACTGAAGAACCGCTGGAGGGTCAGGGGTAATGGGTAGAACTACTACTATGCCTAGGTTCAAACAGCAACCACTCTAATTGCCATTTTTCAAAATAAACTTTCTTATTTCAAATCCTTTTATAAACTTCCAGGAGTCAGAAACATTGAGAGAAACCTTGAAGTTCCATTCAATGACATCCAGAAGGTTCTCGGACTTGGTGTGGACCCGCTGTTGTTTATCTGTGCAAGGACAGGGGCACAAGACATAGCCAAAGCTTTCATAGACGACGGGGCAGACTTGGAAATAAACCGGGTGAGTGGAAACAGTTGTACATAGATCAAAAGATTTGCAAGTTTCGTTCATTGCAAAACTTCAGCCCCAATTGCGATGAAATATCGCGTGACATCATGGGTGACACCACAAGATCTATGTCTCGCTCAACAGCAATCACTTGTTTGATCTCACTTGTGACCACTTAGGCTGGAGGTTGCGTGCTCCTGAAAATCTCGATAATAGCAACTTGTGGTTTTTATGTTACTTGACCTGACGAATATCATCTGGTTCCAGGAGGATGGCACCACACTCATCGATTACGTAAAAACCCTCGGACTGACTGACCTCCATAAAATCATCGCCAACAAGATCAAGGCTGACCATGAAGCTGCTACGATCCCACTACAGAAGCAACTCTCTGTTGAGTCACTCACCAGTCTCGAATGTGAGTACACCTTCTCTGAGATCATGGCCAAGAGACACTACTCAAGTGTCAGAAGTAGTAAATAGTAGTAAAGAGTAAGCAGTCTCAACACCTGCGGTTTTTCAAAATATTCTCTGACCATCTTCTTCTTCTTCCAGTGGAGCCAATCATTCCAGAAGTGCCAATCAAAGATGTCCCGCCGCCGAGCACCATCGATGGGAAATACCTCGCTCAGAACGTTGGTGCTGCCCTGGAGGAGGCACTTGCAGAGATCTGTCAGAAGCGACCTCATGACCCCGTTGAATACCTCGCACAGTACCTCTACAAGTACGACAATAATATGAAGTACGCTAAAGAGGTAAGACCATAGTTCATCAACTTTAAAAGGTTTTGGAGGCATCTGGGTGCATTGTATGATGTAAATTACCCAGGGAGGGCAAAATAATGCAACTTGACGTGTTCAAAACAATCAGGGGAGACACTGCTTGTAATGAAATAAATCACAATCACAAGTTACAGAATCTGGTATTTCATTCACAGCAACGACGAATCAAATACGATCTTGAAAAGCAGAGAATCGCTGAAGAGAACGAACATCGTAGGCGCAAGAGGCGTGAGATTGAAGCTGCCAAAATACGCCAAGAGGAAGCAGAACGACGCCAACAACAAGATGAACTGGTGCGGAAGCGGCAATCTCAACTCGAGGAGGAGCAAAAGCAACTGGAGATGGACGAGCATATGAAACGGGAGCGGGAAAACGCGGAGAAGTATGCGCAGCCACCAGATCTGGCAACGGTGAATGAAGATCCAAGGGAGGATGATCAGGAGAAAGCCACACCAGCATCTCAGGTAAGCAGCGTATTTTCTTCATTTGGTGAGGGTTTTGGTGCAAAACATGAGACTCAAGTCAAAGAGGAAAGGATCTCCTCAGAAAGCCCCTATCATATTCCACAACACTACGACTCTTTTTGACAAAATTTTAACATTCTTCTCCATTTGCAGCAACTGGCTGAAGGTGAAGTGGGAGAGGTCACTGTGAAGGTGGAAGAGGCGCCACCTACCCCGGCTGATGGAGATGCTCCCGGCGACGGGACGGTCAGTGAGAGCGTCGACGAAGCACCGGGGGAAGGCACAGAACAGACTGATGAGGGCGGGGCAGAATAAGCCGGGAAGAATATCAAGGATCAGGATAAAGCGTGGAGGAATTAACAAAGAACTGTGATAAAACACTTTCAAATGGATTTTTAGAGGAAGATTTGTTTAAAAAAAAAGACCAAGTGCTATTTTCTAACATGTCATAGATCTTGTTTAGGATGAATTTATATTGAATAAATATACTTTATCATATTTACAAATGCATTTGCATTGTTTTTTGATGGATTGTTTGATGAGGATCCTTGGGGCCTCTTTCCAGTCGCCCTTGCAAGGCTGTAGCTATTAGGTGTTAAAGGGCACTGCCAGATATTGCAACTGAAGGCCAACTGGACTGCCCCTAAAAACATGCATTTGAAAGTCGTTGCCTCAGGCTGCTTCCTGCTGGATGTCGGGACTGGAAGCCAATTGGACTACTCCCAGAAATAACAGTACAGGCCTGTGTACTTGACCGTAGCTGGAGGCTGATCTGTATGGTCACGTTCTCATTATAGATTACCAATATGGATATAAGTTTTGTATTCCACAAATCTTACGATGAATAGGCAGGAATTCTACCCAATATTGCATGGTCAACACAGCATACTTGCTGTGCTAATATGATAGGATTTTATGGTATTGATATATTGCGGTGGACCGTGGGATAGAATATGGGGACTGTGTCAACGATAGATAATGAAATATGAATTCAAAGCAGTATCTGATCACATCAAACTGCTCGAGCTGACTGAGATCAGTGCCACTGGTTTGAGACAAGAGCAGGGTCATAATCAGGTCACCGGTTTAACTCTTCGAATACTACTGTTTCATCCAAGTGTCCTTGAGCAAGACATCTTACCCTAGATTGCTTCTCTCAAGACAACATCTTCGATCAACTACTAAGATTTTTCTTTTGAAAATCACTCATTATTACAAGTATCTCGCAAAGGACCCAGTCAAACGAAATCATCCAACCATATCTCTGCTATTGAGATCGTCCCTTTACAAAACCACCACAATTGAAAACATTGGTAACCAATGTCATTCATGAGACCTAGCAACATACACATGACACTCTCAATGAGATTGGTGTACATCTCTTTACACCACTCACACTGGACGAGCTGAGATTTTGTTTGTAAATTTTAGAACTATTTCCAACATAGAGTTCAGAGGATAATTTGGGTGGAGTCTTACTCAGTACTCTATAATTTACAGGCAATAAACCATATCTTCGTAGAAATGGCAAAATTTCGTGCCACAGGATTATTTCTGGCGCTGCAGAATGATGATGAGGATGAGGTTGTCAACCTGCTCAATGCTGACACAGACACAAAGCTCAAAGATTCCGATGGGCGGACATTTTTACAACATGCGGTCGAGATGAAGTGCAAGATCGGGATCATCAAGGAGTTGATGAAGAGATCGGATATCGCAGAAAGGGACGAAGAAGGTAAGATTCTTTTTTGTCTGCATGATTCATGACTCCGTTCCTCAGGAATAAACATTGCACTTGCGGATCTCTGTACCAGAAAAACGAGACCAGGAGGGTTGAGCTAAGCCCATTCCTTTGGAACACCCAACAAAATTAACCCAACGGTATTGCCAAAAGTAGTTCCAGTACCAAAAACCACTTAGCTTTTGTAACAAGTAAACATGGTAAATGATTTTTCAGGTGATACAGTCTTGGACAAAATCCTTGAGAAAGACGACAAGCAATTGGATGATGTCTTCATCGAATTCATCGACAGCGTCATGTACGAGGGCGACACGGACAAGCTGGAGGAAATTGTCCTGGCCGGATGGGAGGTACCAAGACCATCATCATCCAAGAGGAAACAGATCAAGCAGAACTCAGAGGCTATTGATGTCCTGCTGGATAACATCAAGAGTTTTGAGGTAAACATTTACTGCAGCAGACTGTTTGTCCCTTAGAATTGACTTCAAATAACGAGATGGTCAAGAAACTTTTGCCCACAATGCCTAAAGGACCAGTGATATACAATACAAGGCATCTGGCAGTCAACCCCCAAGCCTAGCCTTTGTGAGGCAAGGATAAAACACAAGCTCCGAGCACCTCAAAACCTAGTCTTAGGAAGTGGGGCTTCAAGGGTGTTGTGTGTTGATCTGAGTGAGGGAAGAAGTGACCCCAAACCGAACACTAAATACTTGTTAAGACCAACCCTACCATTGTGAAGAAGCTGAATATTGGGCCCCTATAGATAATACAGTCCTCGATTTTTCTTTGCAAATACCTTCAGGCCTTCTACTTTCAATATGCCTAAACCCAACCTTTCCATTTCCCAGGACCGAGTCAAGGACATCCACCGTGCCATATTCGATGGGAACGTTCGTCTGCTGAAGCAGCTTGCCGACAAGAAGAATGTGGGGAAGGCACGTGATGAGACGGGCCTGTTCCCGCTACACAAGGCCATTGTTTACGACCAGATGGATACGCTGAACTACCTCGTTGAGAACTTCCCTGAGCTCATCAACAAGAAAGATAGCGTAAGTATCGGAGGGTTTTTAAATCAAGATCAAGAATTACCTCATGCAGTCATGCACACCCGGGTTGTTTTAAGCTGCCAGTGCCAGGCTAAACTTCAACTTATAATTTTTGTTGTGACATGACCTGACAGTGTCAGCAACAAAGGGACTGATACCATCATGATTTTTTGCTTCTAGTATGGGCGTACCCCCCTCCATTATGCTGCTGTCACCACGGACAGTCGTGACAAGTATCAGATACTGGTCAACGCTGGAGCCGGTGAGGAAATTGAGGACAACGTAAGTTGAAATTCCAAGATGATTTCAGTTATTGATCCTCAAATGACTCAAATCTAGTACATTGTACCATCGGGAAGTCCTGACAGATCACAGTCAAATGAATGGTCAGGTCAGTGAGTTTCGAAATACAGTATCTCAACTTTTTTGGGACAAATTCTGATTCTGAGCTGAGATTTCTTTGAGAAAAGCAACAACTCGTTACTAGTAATGACTTCATTCAATAGAGCTGAGGCAACAAAACATGAGTCAACCTATCTTTAACTCCAGAAAGAGCATACGCCCAAATACTACCTTGACCACAAGGATGAGATAGACCTCGTAGCCTTCCGTCAGAAGCTCAGTCAGATCCTCGTCAAGCCCCGCAAGCACCTCAAGTCGCGGCCATCATCCAAGAAATCTCGACCCGGATCAAAGACGTCAGAGAAGGCAGCATCAAGGGGCTCAGCAGCAGGATCGAGGGTCTCATCTGCTGGCTCAGGTAGACAAGGGGAGTCCAAAAAGACCTCGCAATCTGGTGAGACCTGACTTCAGTCCATTCCTCTAACTTGGCCTGGCTCAATATCCAAAATTCCAAGGTACAAGAAAACTTGATTTAAATGCATCATGAAGAATGACACACATAGTGGATAAAACAGTTCAACTGCACAGTAGTTCTTCGCAAGTTTCCCTTTAATCAATGAATGGCAGACTCACATTTTATAATTCATAATTTGTTCTTTCACAGGCTCAGTCTCCATCCCCAGCCAAGTTAAAGCTGACCCATACCTCGTTCGGGACATCCCACCTCCAAAGACAGAGGATGGCCTGTACTGTGCCAGTGTGCTCGGTGAAGCGCTGACCCTAGCCCTGGCTGAGATCGTGGACAAGAGGCCTTGGGATCCCATTGAGTTCTTGGGTCATTGGCTGCAGAAGTATGCTGCCAACCAAGAAAGACTTAGGAAGGTGAGTTTGCTCTTGATTGGACTGACATGAATACATGGCCAGAATCAAGAGAACCAAGACTATTAGCGACCAATGCAGAGGACCATTGGGCTCGCTGTATGGCATTTACCTGTCCGCAATGAGAGTCAATACACCAGTGCCAAACCAACGAGATTATGAAGAAGAAATCCTAATTTTTAGATGCGAGGTGAACATTTCAAAATGTGACACTTGACTTTCAGGCTCGCGTCCAAGAGGAGGATATGAGGAGACAAGCCATCCAAGAAGAGCAGGAACGCCTGATGAAGCAGAAATGTGAGGAGGAGCGCCTTAAACTGCAGGAGGAGCAGCGACAGCAGAAGTTACAGGCAGAGGAGGAGCGGCGACAACAGGAGGAAGAGGAAAAGAGGTCACTATTTTCTCTATTGTAATTCGTTCAAGCTTGACTGCCTTGAGCAGATGATGTCTGAATACCCAGATTTTCTCTACCTAAAGGTCTATTGGCATTTTCTACAAAAATCAATTGTGATGCGGCCAAATTCTCTGGAAAGGACCATAACCATGTGTCTCACACTAGTTTCTCAAAGTATTTCTACACTCTTTCAGGCAACGAGAGAAGAGCCTACTTGCAGGTCCTCCCATGCCCACCTTGAAGGAGGAAGAACAAGAGGACGCCTTCATGAAAGTCGATACGATCAACGTCAGGGACGAGAATGGTCAAACGGAGCTACACCGCGCTGTGATACAAGAGGTGTTTGACCTTGACAGCTTCATGGTGAGGGGATTCAACTTAGGCCTGCGAGATGCAAACGGGAAGACACCAAGAGAATTGGCGGAAGAGGCTGAAAGGACAGAGCATGTCGAGGCAATTGGTACGTCTTGAGCAAGTCGAACGCTGTTTTATATCCAATGAAATGGCCAGGGCCATTGTGCTCACCTCATGTGGAGGAAAGATGGATAAAGAGCATGGTATTGTGTCATGTAGTGTTAGGTTTGATGTAGGTCCAAGCAGTTACAATTTCCCCAAAATGGCCAATTTACAGTACATTCGACCTCTGTGACCTTGAAAAGTAGGTCAAATCAAAGAAGACCCGGGTGACACATTGAATGGTTGTTAGAATTAGATGTACCTATGATATAAAATTGGTGCCAATCGGGCAAGTCATTACTAGGAATAATAGCATTTTGAAGAATTTAGGATTTGGCCCCCTCCCTGGAGGCCAAACGGCAAATCAGATCGCACCAAACTTCAGTACCTGAGATCACCTGACCAAGGGGTACATGTGTACTTAATTTGTGATCAATAGTCATTGCAGTTAAGAAACGTGCCATAGTTACGGCCTGACGGCGAATTTACGCCATTTGACCTCTGTAAACTTGACAAGAAGGTCAAATTAAAAACCTGTGTGACATATACTGTATGGTGGTTAGATATACCCATGATATCAAATTGGTGGCAATCGGGCAAGAAGTTCAGGAATAATCACATTTTTAAGGTTTTTGGCTTTTGCCCCCTGGTGGTCAAGTGGTGAATCATATTGGACCAAACTTCGGTCCCTGAGATCACCTGACTAAGGGGTAAATGTGTACCAAATTTGGTATCAATAGTCATTGCAGTTTAGAAACGTGCCATCGTTACATCCTAACGGCCAATTTACACACCATTTGACCTCTTGTGACCTTGAAAAGGAGGTCAAATCAAAAACCCGGAGGATATATGATGCACCTTTGCTAGAAGTACCTACCATATTTTTTTCAAAATTTCCCGACTACTATTAAGGGAGATATTGCATATTTTCACTTTTAACGTTTGGCCCCCTGGTGGCGAAACCATGAAACGAATCGGACCGAAACTTGGTCTCCAAGGTGTCATTACATAAGGGTACATGTGTACCAAGTTTCAACTCAATAGCTCTAACAGTTACGAAACGTGCCCTGCTAACGGACGACGGACGACGACGACGACGACGACGACGACGACGACGACGACGACGACGGACGACGGACGCCACGGTATGGGATAAGCTCACCTCTGCTAAGAGGTGAGCTAAAAACCAACAATGTTGGGATCATTTATAGTGACTAGTCCCGACACCGTATTACTATGCCCAAATTGGCTGTTTTGAAAAAACGCTCTTCTGTCTTTTCAGACAAATACGTGTGCAGCTTGTTTGAGACAGGAAAGACCGACGCCATTAAGGTACTGGTGCTGACAGGGTACAATAAGATACCAGACCTTACAGAGCGATACGGGGAAGACGGGGCAGGGCTCGACGAAGACGCCTTTGGAATATGGAAGAATATGAGTAAAGCACAGGTAAAGCAATTTTTCAATCCTAGAACTTGGGCACTTTTCGACACAAAATAATGCATTTATCATTTTTGGAAAATGGCACTCATGGCCCGGTAAAAACCCAAGGCGGGAAGAAATTCTCATTCAAGAATCGCTGCAGGTTTGTGAAGGACAGCTCGTGGGACCAGTACTCAACAATATCTCATGCTATGAATAGCCACACCATTGAGCATTTTCAAGATGTATGTATTGCATCAAACAATCTACATCAGACCGTCAACCATGATCACTGCTAGAGTCAAACATTGCGTAGTATTTGCTACATAACATTTCAATCATAGCAGTGTTAATGCTCCTTTGTCAAAACTTGAGTTGATTTGAATGCTATGACATTTGTTGAATTTCTTACAGGATGCACTACTCTCAAGCAGAAAAGCGGTTCTCAAAGGTTCCATCAGGGAATTAAGACAATCCCTTTGGAGAAAAGAATTAAGCTGTGGCCGAGATGATGCCGGGCGGAGTTTTCTACACCAAGCCGTTCTGTACAATAGACAAGAAATTGTGGAATATCTCCTGGAAAATTATCCATACTTGATCCACTTCAAAGACAACGTAAGTACCATTGACTGTAAACTGAGGTGATGCTGAACCATTGCAATAAACTGATGAATTTTCGAGCGAAAATAAAATTTTGTCCTTGCATTTCCAGCATGACAGAACCCCGCTTCACTATGCCTTAGCAGTGGATGACAAACTAAAGGAAACACTGCTAAATGCTGGAGCAGACATGGGCGCACTAGACATGGTGAGAGTATTCAACGACACATCAGCCCTCCCATTCACGAGGCAGTGATACCAGAAACAAGTCCTGATATCGTAGAATGCCAAATAATTTGAAAATTGTGGACGGATGGCTGAGTGTTTATATGGCTGGATGGTGCAATCAGACAACTTGAAACATTATTCTTGCTTTCGTTAATCTTTTACACTTCCCAACCTTGATTCCTTGGCATATGTTGGTGCCGGGGAATCGATAATGAGTTCTTACTTCTAGAAGTTAGTCACATCTACTTAATTTCAGTGTCGTTTTTTGTGCCAAAAATCTACCTAGTTACCGAATCGTAATGCCTGCCAACCGTAAAGTACAAGAATACTTAATTTTCGTTTTCAGAGACAAAATCCTCCAAGTTATTATGAAGAGAACAAGCATGAGATTCTGTCACAGAGACTGGCAGCGCCTGAAGACCTCTTGGTTGCAGAGGAAGAGGGAGATGGCCTTGGTATAGGGGGACAAGCCTTGGTTGTTGAAGGAGAAGGTCTGGCTTTAGAGGGAGATGGCCTGGGTGTAGAGGGACAAGGCTTGGCTGTGGAGGGAGAAGGTCTGGCTGTTGAGGGAGAAGGCCAGGCTGCTGAGGGAGAGACTGCAGAAGAACAAGCTGCAGAAGGGCAGGTTGAAGAGGGCCAGGCAACCGAAGGGCAGGCTGAAGAGGGCCAGGCAACCGAAGGGCAGGTTGAAGAGGGCTAGGAAGATTGACAGGGACAACAATAACGAGAACAGACTTTAATAATCCAGGAATATAGAAAATATGATAAATCGGGAATAAATCTTTATTCTTTGCCATTCTTGGACAAAGTTCAATGTAACATATAAGTTAAGGTTAAAGAGGACAAGACACAGATGCCTCCCACTATCATGGTGTGAGCACCTTTGAACAAAAGTGTAATTCTGAAAATTGATATAGCGAGTTCTTAGTTTTTCAAATACTCATTCTGTCTGTTGCATTGCCATTTTAACAAAATCGCAAAGGCGGAATTCCCGCTTTCAGGAAAATCTCGAAATCAACGACTAGATCGCTATCAAAATTACGAACAAAGGATGAATAAAATAAATAACATTCACTGCTGCTGCAGTGGAAAACACCAGAATTTCAGTAACAGTGAAACAGTAATACGGAAACAGTGCTTTAACTTAAAACTGTAAATTTTGAACGGAAGAAACTAACTGTACATACCCTTTTGTTCAGGCGCTAAAATATTTCAGAAGATTTTATAGTAATTTTATTTATCTTTTTATCTATTTCTTTGGTATCTCCAGAGAATTCTATTGAAAAATGTATACTGTATTGAAAAAGGATTCTGTTATACTTTCTATATGTTTATCAAATAAAGGAACATTTTTACGTAGTTTTATAATTTTGTGTTATGGTTTGTGACTGCTGATCAAGGTATCGAGGAATGTTTTAAGGATAGTTGACTGTCGAGTCATGAACCAAAGGTGTAAAAAAGGAGAAATCATAACACACTCACCAGTGAGTTTCCCCGAAGTATAACCGAAACTGCTTGGCACTGACTTTGGTCTCTCTCTCGCCTTCTCACACCACTCATCAAAGACCCTGTCACACTTTTCCTGTCGGTCCTTTTTCTGCTGTTCCTCTTTCCGTTTCTTTTCCTCTTCCTTCCTCTTCTGCTCTCTTTCTCGCTTCCTTTTCTCTTCCATCCATTCGTTGTACCTTTAAAGAGGAAAAGATCCTCAAACTGAAGCTCATATGAGCCACATTAAATTGTATGAAAATGGCGGCCTTCACAGGGCTCAACACAAGGCCCAAAGTGCCTTGTGAACTCTTGTCATAAGATGGGCACCATTGCAAATTTCATGCCTCAAAAGACCCCTTTCGAGGGTTATCTTGTGCCCTGGAGCTAGGGTTGAAAATAGTCAAATAACTGAAATGACAGAGCATTCATGCCTTTAGACCACACGCACAACAAAATGAAACTCACTTTTGTTTTGCTTTCTCCTCAACATGCCTCTTCTCTTCCTCCTTCACCTCTTGCTCCGTCTTTTCTTTCTGCTTCTCGAGTTTCTTTTTTATCCTCTCTTCCATATTCTTCTTCCCCTCCCACTCCTTCCGTTGCTCTGCCGCCTTTCGCAATTTTCCCTCCTCGATTCTCATCTTTTCTTCCTCCTCTTCTTTCTTTTTCTTTATAGCCGCCTGTTTTTCTCTCTGTTTTCGTCTATCCTCTTTGGCTTTTTGAACTAGCCATTTTTCCCATGGCGACATCAGTGCAGATTTCTCAGATGAAAATGATTCGTAAGTATCTGTGCCATAGCTACAAATAGAAGACTATTTGTAAAGAGTACTCAGTAAGTACATGTTGATTGGAGCTGTACTGCTCCACGTAGGCCGCCATTCATGAATCATATCATGTGATGTCACAAGATATGACATCATAACGACCTCTGTTGTGACAAGGTAGGTCATTTTTAGCAAGTGCTAGGCCGTCAACGACGATATGTCTTTACTATGATTTTACATGGTACAACATCATTTTTTGCCAACATGGCCAAAAGCGTTGCAACTTTACCTGATATTTCTTTTGTTTTCTTCATTTTCCTGACATTCTCTGCTGTTGTGACTTCCAGAGTCATCACTATTGTTTCTTCTATCTTCATTCTCGATTTCCTTCTTGTTCTTCCCATCACGCTGGTCATTGTCTTTCGCTAATTCTTCTCCTTTGTTTTCAATTTCAGGGCTGAAAAATCAAATGAACAGAAAATTTTAGCTTTTCTAACTACATTACATATAACAGCAAATGAATAAATATTACTCATTTGTAATGTATTCAGTCATGTCAGTGGTTAAAATATCATCAGCTTCAGTCTGCTTGACGTGCCAACTGTCTGCTTATATTAGAATAGTAGGAGGTAATACAGATTTTTTCAAAGTGACTTAATTTAAATTACAACAGATTGTTCAAACAAACAGTTTTTGGGATGATTTTACAAGAAACTACATGTATACTTACGTCTTCAGTAATTTCTTTTCATCCAGATCCAAGTCCAGCAAGTCATCGATGCTATCATGATCAAGTACAGAGATGAGTGATCTCGTCTCATCACCGGTAGATTCAGGAGAGTAGGCGCGACTTCTAATGGGTGTACTCTCGTGTTTAGGTTTGTAGCTTGCTGCTGTCACAGGTCGTGGTCTGGCACTCATCCTGGCTGAAAGTTACTTACACTGCAAGTAAGAATACATTTTTTTTAAACCATGAATTATGAAAGCAGAATCATTATCACAAAACATGTAGACCTACAACTATCGTATGGAGACCAGTAGCTTTACTGGCGCATCCTGTCAGATCCCAATAGGCAATGCCAATGCCCAAAAGTGCATGAGATTAGGCCTACTAGAGATTCATGCACTTGATTGGGAACAATGCCTGTTGGCCGTCGTCACGTCACCATGCATTGTACATTACTGTAACGTGACAAGACGTGACGTTTTCGTAAACGTTGGTCCCAATCAAGTGCATGGATCTATAGTAGTGTATTCAGGAATAGGCCTAGGCCATTTACTAGCCGTAATTGGCGTTGGTTGGTTGGGGACAGGGTGTCCACTCGATGGATGGTACTGGTAGGCTATGGTTGTCTTGGCTGATTAGGAGGCTATGGACTTGGCTGATTAATCTATTTGCAAAATTAACAGAAACGAGTCTCTGACTTTCCAAAGAAGTAAAGATTACGAAGGATAAAGACACTGTAAGTGTAGGCCTAATCTTTTGAAAAGCTTGAAACGGATGCGGACTGCAGTTTTGATGAAAATTTCAAACGGGATCGACTGTTTTTGGTAGGTTTGTGGTGCGGAGGGATATCGAGCGCGTCACCAACAGCCGGTATCCCGTGACGTCAGCAGGTGGAGGACCCAGTGACGTCACTCCCGGACCGCATAAAAGCCCTCGCAGGCCCAGTCTCGGGGCAGAAAAACAACAGAAGTCTACAGAGTAAGTTTATCCCGTATCTTGTCCGGTTTCGTGCACCTTTCATGCATAATGCACCGTATCATGCTCGCACCTATATAGTCGCGGTAGTGCACACCTAAATCAGCCCGTAGGTCACCCCGTCCGGCCCCTCGCTAAAAGTGGCCGGCACTACACGACCAGTGTTGGCACTACAGGTTTTAAACACGAATTATTCACTCTGCTTACTTTCTCTTCAGGACAACAGTTTTTCCAACCGAAATTCAATAATCTTGGATGTCATTTACCTAGAAATTCATAAAAAATATTGAATAAATCGACAGTTAAAGACCGCGCCGGAATTTGTTTTCATTCGTTTCAAAATGGCGAAAACGAATCGGACAAAATTATTTGTTCAAAATTAAATGGTTAAAAATACAGTTTTTGACATTTCGATAAAAACAATAAGTCGTATTTCATTAATTAATCTATGACTTATCAAATAGGTCGTTTATGAGTTCGCTGTTTTGGAGAACCGAATAAATGAACTATAGTGGCGCTACCTATTATCACTAGGTAACGCCGACATCCGATGCGTATATTCAGGGCGATTTGTCACATCCTCAATGTACACATCGAGGGATATCATGGTTCTTCCCAGTAATGACAGGTGACGCTACTATTAGTTCATGAGTTCCTAGCCGCGGGAAATACGAATGCGCACGTGGGGTCCCAGCCTTGGGCTTCTGTTAGCCAGGATTCGTACTGGTGATAAACCATTCAGACAATTGAACTCAGGTGAATGTACTTGATCATCTGAGGAATCGGATATGGATTCATACTGGTGATATTAAGTAAGTTCATTCACTCCAGACGACCACGTTTGTGGTATAAAGGAAGTCAAATATACATATTTATAAAATACAAAGTGGTTCATTGAGAGTGTTTGACTAAATATTCATACATTGAGAAAAAAATGATACTTATTCACGCACTATATTGACTTATTCCAATAACAAACCACCTATATACCACATACCCACATACCCACATGCCAATTTGTTCCTGGTGAGGCAATCCAATGCAATGACGGTTATGTTAAAGGGGAAGTCTGTTGTTAAAGGGGGAATTTATCGATATTTCCACCGGATATGGTACATGCCAAATGGGAAGGGGAATATGGTGATATTTGAATCCTAGAGGGCGCCACCTCTAGTGTTAAAGGGAAATCTGTCGATATTTCAATCTTAGAGGGCGCCACCTGTTACAACAGACTTCCCCTTTAACATAAGTTACTGGCGGTGGCGCCCTCTAAGGTCGAAAGATCGACAGATTTTCCTTTAACAATAGTTGTGATGAAAAAGCTTCAACCGTCATTGGATTGCCCCACCTGGAAAAAATTAGCATGTGGGTATGTGGGTATGTGGTATGTGGTATGTGGTATGTGGTTTTAGATACTGCCATAACAGCATAATATGTGCCCGTTCGCAGCGCCGCGCCGCGCCGTGTGATAAATGGACAAACTACCGAGTGCCATTTTGTAAACATTGAAATTTCATGAGAAGAAACTTCTCAAAAAAGTCGAATTTATATCGTGGGATGTGGACAAAAACCTCCGTGAAGTGGCTGTGATGCGCAAGTATTACATAGGGGCCTTCAGCGCAGAGAAAGACTACACAAAGTGCGTAAATCTTGAGTTTGACGCCGTTTTCTCATCTTGCACTTTTTGCCTGTTTAATATTTTGGCCTTGCCATAAGTTACCATGGCATGAGTCCAGCCTCCAGGGATACTATATTAGTACATGCTCAGAGTTCTAATAAAATACTAAGGGATGAAACTGACAGGTATCATTAGCATAAAGCGGGACTAGCTACCTCAAAACTAAAACCCCAAAAGCCAGATTTAGATCACAAGTTAGTAGGCCTGCCCTAGTATAGTACTACTAGTATCATGTAGGAGCCAGTTTTCGCGGGTCTTATCACTAAGTGCAGATTTACTAGCTTCCAGCGATTCCATACACGCAAAAGCCTAGTAAGTGTACTACTATAGATCCATGCACTTGATTGGGACCAACGTTTACGAAAACGTCACGTCACGTTACACTGATGTAAAATGCATGGTGACGTGACGACGGCCAACACTACGTCATGTAAACGTTGTTCCCAATCAAGTGCATGAATCTATAGTCTTTCTTGACTCTCTACAGATTCAGTTAAAAACCATGCTAAAAAGTAAATAATGTCCTTAATATATATTCTTTCCAGACAAACAATGGCCTCTCAGGGAACATGGAGGAAGAGCTGATCTCTATTGTCCAGCATGTCCAGTCCTGAGAGAAACATGGGTTCCAGACAGCGATTCCTTGATGACGGACTGAACTATGCCTGTCATGTCGGTAACTGTGTGTTAGCTGAGAGCTGTCTATCCAAGGGAGCGAGCGTGAACGCCTCCTGCCAACGTACCCGACAGAACCCACTTTACTCTGCCATCCGTCAACAGAAGTTCAAAGTTGTCCAAGTGTTATTGCAATATGGAGCAGATGCCAAATTAGGTCTCTCCTACCTTCAGTCTCAAGTGGCGAGTTCACCCTCAATTTTGGAGTTACTCTTAGAAAGAGGAGCTGCGGAGGATTCACAGTCTTGTACAAGCCTTCTGGATAGTGCCTGTTATTTTGGAAATGAAGAAATAGTGGACATCGTCTTGGATCATTGTAAAAATAAACTTGGATTACCAGTAGCCGTTTTCAAGTCAATGTGCCGTAATCCCTTGTTTCATGCCTGCATGACGGATAAGCGGTCAATCATCATAAAGTTGATTGCATTTGGTGCAGACGTTAATGTTGTGAATAGCGTACGTTCAACTCCTCTACATCGAGCCTGTCAGACTGGGCACATTGATCTTGTTGATGCCTTGCTGCAGCGTGGCGCCCGCATCACGGAAGATGAAGATGGTGATACTCCTCTTGATATTGCATACAGACTTGGCAGTAAAGATATTTTTAAGTTATTAATCGATAAAGGTGCAAAATCAGAACGTCTGAAGAGTTACCAGTTGCATTTAGCGTGCTTTGTAGCAGATGAAAGCCGAGTTGGAAAACTGCTGGAGAAGGGCATGGATCTTAATGCAGCGGATATGAAAGGGCGGACCCCCCTCCATTGTACCTGTTTTAGTGGTGAACCAAAATTAGTCGACAAACTTCTCAATCTTGGGGCGGATATTAATGTGACTGATGACGATGCAACCTCTGCGCTTCACATCGCTACGTTTCTCAACCAGTTCGGTATGGTGCAGCACCTTCTGGAATATTCCTGTAAGAAACCTGACGTGAACGTCATTACGAAATTGGAAAAGTGGACGCCATTACATTTTGCATGCTGTTCTGGTGATTACGGTATTGCTAAGCTGTTGTTAGAGAATGGTGCTGATGTGCATGTTTTTGATCGAGACAACAACCAACCACTAAGTCTCGCTTGTTGCCACGGTAGCCCTGCCACCAGTGGTCTCGTCAAGTTACTGTTGTCTTTTGATGCGGACATCAATCTCTCTTGCTCACTTCATATGGCATTGAAAAGTGATGACCTTGATGTATTTGACCTTTTGCTTGATTATGGAGCTGACGTCACCATACGAGGTGATCAGGGATTGACGCCCTTAGAAGTGGCGGCCCGGGAGGGAAAGTTGGAGTTCGTCAAGAAATTATTCTCGAGATTTGGTGTGATGAAAGAACCACACCGCCCACTTCATGCAGCGTGTATATCAAGCCAACTCCATGTTGTAAAATACCTCATTGAAAAATGTCCGATGTACTTGGAACAAAAAGATTCCAATGGCTATAGCCCATTCATGTTTGTGTTCACAAGTGGTATTGCAAGTTCCATGTATAGTACCCTAGATTTCCTGATCAAATACGGTTGTGATCTCGATTGTCTTGAAAAAGACGAGGGTAAACTGCTTGCTAAAGTCTACAGAGAGAATTACTACTACTTTACCTGTTTGATTCAAGAAGGCTGCGGCAGCCTTAGAAAAGCCGGTAGGGTTCTGCTTGATGAGATCATAAAGCACCGGGATACGTATTGTATCCATTTGTTGATGCGATGTGTCTTTCGTGTGGACAGTTCCCAGGTAATTGCGCTTACATCAGGATTGGAGCCCGACTCGCCAAAAGCTGCTGCAGACCATGCAGCATTCATCTCTCAGTTCCTCGACCTGACCTCCCAGCCAGTACTCCTGCAGGATCTGTGCCGCTGCACAATAAGAAAGTGCATCAAGCAACATCGACGTACACAGCTAGCAAAGATAGGCCGTCTACCGGTCCCGACAAGACTGAAAGATTTCCTGGCATTCAGTGGTGATGAGCAGTTTGGCTTCAGTGAGATGGGTGAAATTGTTATCTAAACACACTGGATAGAATTGCCAGTCATTCGACAAAAGAAGTGTGTGCTTGCTGTGCAGACTGGTTTCTGATAATTTCATTTATGGAAATCTCATGCTCATTAGGGAGGTTTCGCAAATCTCATGAAATTTATTCTGATTTGCAAGCTTTTGTTTCCAAAGATAATAAGCAACATAATTGCTAAGTAATTGGCCTGGCGACGAGTGACCCGATTTGATTTGATGGGTCACATATTAACTGCGATCTCCATCTTGACTTTGGCTGGATCCAAAGAAAATGATCTGTATGTAGCTTGAGTGCCTTTCGTATTAGGATATTGTGATCTAACGTAAGTTAAAATGCTTGGCCACTGCACATAAAATGCATGTAGTTGTATCTAGTCATTGAACTGTTTTTTTGTGTACCATCATGTATTCCCGCTGAGCTTCATAGGATATTCCTTAAAAGCAAGGGTGGTCGTACACATCATTGGCTGGTATAGTGTATTCATATACTGTCTCCTGGTACACAGTTCTGTTCTTTGCTGAATTTTTCAGCCTAATCATGTCAGAAGGATGTACTTAATAGAAACCATTGAATATTCCTTTGAGGACCATCATTGAATCAGCGTCACGTGACAGAAGTTGAAACAGGGTACAGTACAAATCTGGAAGTTTTGTCCCAGTTTCTGTCAGTTGTGGTGCCGATTCAATAGCCTCGGACTCGGAGGAGTTTTGTCAGACGTTTGCCTATGTTTTCTTGCTGAGCTTTACTGAACGAGATGATATAACTGTACATGTTTAAAGTTGTTGTTTATTTATTGTTGTTTGTGATGTTCATGTAAAACTTAAAGGCCCAATACAGCTGTTTATGATCCGAGTCATAATTGGAATTGGAATTATCCCTTTGCAGTAAATCAACCTGGTTATAATGGTTCTGTTTTTGACGAAAATCTACCTTCTAAATGTATGGCGTTAGATTCAACAATCTCTGAATAATTTCAATGATTGTTACAAAATGTTAGTTCTTATGCAGCGCTTACTGTAGAACTGTACTGTCTCAATCCAAAAATGTTCCTATAGAACCAAGGAGTGCACATGCTCTGTTACACTTAGCAGGTAGGTGGCACTGGCTGCCTCGAACTTATGACCAGGTTCAACTCCACTCCTCGAAATACATGTACTTTAACTAACTTCTGAACCAGCCATACCATTTCATTACAGTGTGTTGTGCTATATCATGTGGACCCTTATTGAATGCGTTCATAAAGATAAAGTCATCAATAAAGGTTAAACTATGCTGTGCTCAATATCTTGTCTTTATTATATTTCTAGAGGGGGATAGTCTTCTTTGGGACGCCAGGATTGACTGAATGATGGCTGGGCTTTTCGGTATTGTCACCCACATGGACCCATATTTTAGCAGGATTCAGTAAAATGCTCTGAAACTAAGGATATGATCACTGTAGACTGGATCACCTTGGGACAGGGTATTGTCACAGCCAGGAGAACTGTTCCAGGGACACCAGTCTAGTGTCCACAAAAGACAGCCATGTATGTCAATACACCCAGGAAAAATATAACAGCATATCTAGTGTCCTGGCCAGGACACTCATGGCAGAGACAGCTGGGTACAAGTCCGGACAAGTGAACGCAGCAAGGGAAGACTAACTGCCCATATCAGGGGCTAAGTAGTGAATGAACAATTTCAGGATAGCAGGGAAAGACCAACAGCCAGAGTCGGCACAACCATGTCAGGGCTGGTCAGTAAGTTTCCAGGGCAGGGAAGCTATATCGGAGAAAGTTTTAGTGGCAGGGCCAGAGCAATGACAACAAAACTGGAGGTTTTATGCCAAATGCCAGGGCCCATACCAGGGGCAGGTTTGACTACCAGTGTCAGTCAGCCAGTCTTAGTCTTGACAGCCAGGATAATCTGACAAGGGGCAACATAGTGTCATGCTTCCATGAGAGAGAGAAACAAGAAGACTGTGAGGGCTGGGCAAGGTAGGGAATGACAGCGTTAAAGCTGGAAATGATGGTACACAAATGGGGCACCATTCAAAGATAACCAAAGTAAACACCTGAATACTGCATAGCGGTTTTATTTCTATGAATCAACATTATGTATGTTTGTGACAAAAGAAAAACAATTACCAATTTCTGTCTACCAAAGGTCAGCAATTATGTGCAAGAAGAATTAAAACTACTACATTGCAAAGAACATGATGATGAGCAAAGACATTATCTATCGTTTACGTTATTCGAGCTGTTTATCTTGCAAGTTAAAATCAAGGTGGTGGGATTGAAAACTACTTATTCCAAATGATTTTATTGAATGCTTTGATTCTATTGAACAAAAACAGCTCCCAATTTCTGCCCAACACAGTTAGCAGTACATTTTGTCAATATGCTCAAAAGACCTTTATCATTATGTGTATCAACAGATGCGCCAAAAGTGACTGAATAGTGTTGACACGGAATATTTGGTTTAACAATATGATTATCAGCTGTACATGACCGCTACATGTATCATGAAGAGAATATGGCACATTGGTTTTTGGTGCGGACGGTTCCTAAAAGCGTTTTGAACAAGTGACAACAACAATTATTTTTCCACCTTTACAGTGACTTTTAGCTATTATAGTAATATTGCATCAGCAGGCTTCAAAACTCTTTGCAACCATGGCGATGAAGGACTTAGGATTAAAGGGAGGCCATTAGCTGACCTGTCTTTTATTCAAAAACATAACAAAATCACGGTATACGGTATTATTAGACATTGCTTTTTTCGGCAAGAATCAAACCTTCTGTTATCCTCAAGATCACATACACTGTCCAGAGAATAACAAGACAGAGAACCCAAGGACACCTACACCTACTCGGCAGAAGGAGGACTCAGTATGTTAATTATCAAAAGTTGACAGGACATTCGTGGAAGGGCACATACATATCATAAAGTATAATACTTGATTAGTTGATACACTTGGACTACTTATGCTAGCCCTTTGTTGGTGTGTATGATGATAGCCATTTATTGTGTAGGTGCATTCTTTACAAACAGCTACTGTAAACCCAGAAATATTAGCAGCCATCTCACTAAGCGATTTTGTAAAATTGGAAATTGTCTTGAGACAACCTTGTTAGACACAACAGTCATTTCAACAATTAGATTTTCTTCTTTGCAGCCATGCCTTATTATCTGTAATTGTTGTCGTTGTAACGGGCCAATAAAAGGCACACAAATATTTCTGTGTTTACAGTATTCCATGGATTCCATTTAACATTTATTTCTGCACAGATCTACACAGCCTAGTCATGACAGTCAATGACACTAAATGTTGTTCAATATTGTCATCTTATAATAATTCATTTAATTTCTCCCTGCCATGTGGCTCATCAAAGTCTAGCTCTGGTCCAATTGGGACGATCCCAAAGGTGTTGAGTTTTCTAAATACTCCCATTTTGCGGTAATAACCATCAAGTGTCAACGGAAAATCGACTGAATCACGGACTTCCTGGCTTGAGTAGACATGGCGGACAAATCCCCAAATATTTGGGTAATCCCGTGATATCATCTTCTTGTTGCATTTGAACAACATGTGATAAACTCGATCGAAACGTATCAGTGGTGTGAACAGGAAGATATCTGCCTCCGTCATCACGTTGCCGGTGAGGAAGCGACGTGTCGATAGGATCTCTTCCACTCGATCAAGTGCTTTGAAGACGATGACAACATTTTTGTCGTAATCTTTCTGATTTTGAGAAAAGCCGGCATTGTAAACAGACAAGGCGATGTCACTTGCAATCCACGGCTTCAGTTCATCGATTTCAGCACGTTTGCTCTCTGGATACAGATCCAATGCCTTCTGTTCAGGGGTATTACCAAAAGCATTGAATTCCCGACAGAACATCTCCATGATGTCAGATGATTCATTACTGACGATCGTATTCTGTTTCTTATCCCACAAAATCGGGACCGTCGCCCTGCCATTGAAATCTTTATCGACAAGCTTGTAGATTTCCAATATGTGTTTACACCCATTTACAGTGTCAATGGTACAAGGTGGCTTAGGATCGTCAGAGAAGGTCCACCCCTTTTCAGCATCCTGATAACCAAAAACATCCACAGACACAACATCTGCAAGCCCCTTCACTTTCCTGGCAAACAGCGCCCTGTGTGCAAAGGGACACGGCATAGCCACATAGAGATGGTATCTGCCGGCTTCTGCAGGGAAACCACTGGATCCATCAGCTGTTATTCGGTTTCTGAAGGCACCTGGTGTTCTTAATATAGCCTCTGACATCTCGAATGAACAAAAACGACGGATTCTAAGAGATATTCGAAGAAACTGAAGAGCTTTCAGTTGCAAAATCATGAAAAATGAACACGAACAGCAAGTTTCTTCTGCCAAAGGCAAGCCTCAACTCGCCAATAACAATGTCGATGATGACGTCAAGTCACTGTAGATATCTGCTGCGTCATCCGAGGAAAATTGCCAATATTTTCAAAGTTCCTGTATTTTATACATTGAGTATTGTCCGATTATTGCATGAAATGCAGGGAATGTAATGGATTTTGGGGGTTGGCGACTCGGAAAATCCTCATCAGCCGTTGTCACGCCATCTTATGTTGGAAAGTGGAACTGAAAAATGTATCAAACCAACACGGGACCATCTCAAAAAAAATTTCTTCGACAAACCGAGTAGCGGAAAGCGTGTGATTGATGGAGCAAAGGCCCCTGAAGTCCAGTTAGCGTGATTATCGCGCTAAACAATGGGATAAGCCAGGAAAGGAGCGCTGTGAAAAGGGAAGATAACTGTGAGTTCTCATTGTTTATAATGGGATAAAAGCCAGGAAAATAGTACTATAAGAAGGGAAGGGTGAACCTTACTATATAATTCCTCCAAGGGTGAACGCATAGTACTCTTCCCTTCTCATAGTAACAGTACACTAATCGAAGACGGAGACAACTTCGCCGAAGACAGCCAGCGGTGGAATGAATTCGTTGTTGTGGTCGTTAAATTTGTCTAAACGTAAAACTGCAGATGGGGACGGGATCGAATGTGTCCAGCAACGATGCGACGAGGGCTGTATTTAACTTTTTGGTCTTAGGAGGGGGTCAATTGTCATCTGTTGTTGCAGGCATCATCTTGTCAAAGTTTTGTTCACGCAGGATAAAATGAAAACGGGACTAAAAAAAATACCACAAAATGAGGAACGAGCTTGAAAAATGGTACGTTCCTTACTTGGTGTTTTTCCTTCCACCACTTTTTTTGTCCAAAATTTCCGATTAATTGTGGTTCAAACTGCGTAATTAAGCGTGCTAAAACAATTTTTTGCTCTCAACATCAGAGCCAAAGACAACTGGTAACTTTTCAGATGTTTATATGCGACTGTTCTATCGAAGAATCAAAGTATTTTACGAAATAATTGGTCTCAAAATGTAAAATATTTTTCAGGGGGCAGCTCAAAAGTTACCAAAATAACCCAGAGTTTGCTGCGGACTTGATATAGAGATAGACAGAAGAGGTGTTATAAATGGCTGCACCAGCTGATGAAGACAATAAGGGAGGCTGCGTGAAGAAGCTTCCCTCATCTACAGTTCGCCTTATTGGGAGTACCCAAGTCATCACATCGCCGCTAAGTGTTGTAAAGGAATTGTTGGAGAACTCCTTGGATGCTAACAGCACAAATATACAAATTAAACTTGTGAGTAAACTTTGTTTTAATTTCATTTTGATTTATGATCAAGTTGAAAATGCCATTGAATAACTGAGATATGCTATGGCAGGAAAAAGGGGCACAGGCCCATCCTGCAATATGAGACTGAGAAAGCACCAAAGGTTCAATCTTAGAAATGAGGGAAGGTCTAGCGGAGCCCTTCGCCACAAAAAACTTGGAAATATAAGTGCTGCAATACGTTTTCTAGGGATCTGATTGACCTGGGAGGGGGGGGGGTCACGTACACCGAATGTGATCCTAATGAGCCACCCTCTATTTTTTTCAATTAAAATGTGTATTTCCAGGAGAATTTTGGATTTGATAAGATAGAAGTGAGGGATAATGGCTCTGGCATCAAAACCGAGGATACAGAATTCATGGGACAGCCACATTATACTTCAAAGATAAAGTCACATGCAGACTTGGAGGGCTTGGTTTCTTATGGATTTAGAGGAGAGGCATTAGGTGAGTCCTCATGATAGGTACTTCCAGGAAAATCTGGGAGATCAGTGGTACATTGGTTAGAGCCAGCTCAAAGCCCGGGGATTGTGGTTTCTGGGTTGACTATCTGAATCTTATCTTCAGCATTTTGAGTGAATGCATTGATGTACACGTTTAGACATGCAGTTGCTGATTGAAGAATTAGTTTCTCTGTTTGAAAATTTAACTCAGATAACTTCTGATGTATATTCTAGGTTCCTTATGTGCTGTTTCTAATGTTGCCATAACAACTAAGACAGCTGATGACCTTATCGGCTATACATACAGTCTGGACCACAAGGGACAGATCAAGTCGAAGACTCCTTCACACATGGGACAAGGTTGGTTGATTTGATTACAAATATTAAAGCTCTGAGCTTGTGAGAAATTAAGCCACTCATTGTGGTTGAAGACTAAGTCAATACACAAATAAACCTTATTGGCACCAAAGTGTAGTGGCACACAAAAACACGGTTCTGGCCTGTGCAATAGCTAGTCTACTCAAGCAGACTAAAGCTCCCAACTTTTTTATTTTTCAGGGACCACAGTCATTGCAACATGTCTTTTCAAAGACCTCCCAGTCCGGCGCCAGTTCTATAACACAGCAAAAAAGAAAAAAGAATGCTTGAAAAATGTTGAAGATTTAGTTATGGCATTTGGTATCATTCATCCAGAGATTCGCCTTACTTTACACCATAATAAGGAGAGTCTTTGGCAGAAGAGTGTCGTGGCTAATTACAGAATGGTGCTGCTTAATGTTCTTGGGTCTGCTTGTGTGAATTTCATGGAGTACCACGACTACCATGATGAGGAGGTATGTATCTCATGATGTACATTCAGAGGAGGGTCTCGAGATAAAGTTGGGCCAGCACTGATGGTCATGGTTATCACAAACTTCCATTGGTATGATAGAGGGTACTAAGTTGTGCCTAGTTATTCAACGATATTGACTTGGCACAGTGATAGTTGGACTCGCAATCAACCGGCTCAAGTTCCACACTCTTGCACTTTGTGTTCACTAAAAATCAACTCTCTAAATCTCAAATTATCGATATGTAATGCCCAATTTCTTCCAGGTGGACATTGAATCGTACCTGCCACGCCCTAGTTCAAACCTACAGGTGACTGGCAGAACCAATAGTGATCGCACATTCATATTTGTCAACAAAAGACCAGTTATCAACAAAGACATTGAAAAGGTACAGTGTATGTAGTGTTATTCAGTTGATCAATTCCAGATCCTTGTTACTCTTAAAGATTGTTACATCAATGATCAATGAAAGTGCAGCAACTTCAGCTAGTTTACTGACTTTTTAAAATGTAATGTAATAGGTCATCTTGTGATGTCACACAATATAAATGGCAGCTTCCTTTGACGAGTGCCGTGTTTTTGGCAGGAATGGTTAGCCAGACATGAAGATATAGTAGCCACGTCGGACTACAAACTCGAGTTCACTGGGACCTCCTGTTCAAATGTGGGTTGCATGATTATTCCAGGATTGAGAATACTTCTGCTCATATTTCCAGCTTCTCAAAAAGTACTTCACAGCAGGGACCAACTCAGAAACATCACGATATCCGGTTGCTTTTGTGAGTCTTAACGTGACACCTACTGGTCTAGATGTGAACCTCGACCCCAACAAAACACAAGTAATGTTCCACCATAAGGTACCGTCACTGACAAATCTTTCAAATTCATATATCTTTAATTAAACTGTCACTCTATAACTTTAAATCTGTCGTGTCACGAGGTCAAAGTATTTTCAGTAGGAGAAAAATGTCTCTGTGCTGACACATTTCCCATTTAGAAGTCAAGGAGCCATATTTTCCAGTCAGCTTAATCTTACTCCTCAAAGAGCATAGCATTTGTTATGCACAAATCATGGCAGAATTCAGTAACATTTTGAACGCTTTTAACTTTGATTGCCTAACTTAGGAGTCCAATCTTCTTCATTTTCAGGTGGAAATTCTCGAAGCGTTGGAAAATTTGTTATCTGATCTGTATGGCTCCTTGGAAGAAAAGATGAAATCAAAAGAGTCAGAGAATGTTGATTTGGAGAATAACAATGACAATGACAAACAGCATCAAATGAAGCCGGACAATTTGTACTCAAGTGTTGACGAAGTTGATTGTGGATCTAGAGTTGACTTAGAGTCAAGAAATTTAGAGGAAGAGAAGTACGGCTGTGGATCTGTTGTTGTTGTATCTCAGCATTGTGACCTTGGTGAGACAAACACTGACTTGGAAGGCAGATTTACATTGAGAGATGTCACATCTGCTTCTGTGAACAGGGAAAGGGAGGATTGTTTGGTTTCAAAAGAGAAGGATTCTGTGACAATGGGAGAGGGGGAGGATCCTAATTCATGTGCTTATATCGGTAACTCCAGTAACTTGAGAAGTGATGATGGTTTTATGCATGGTACTGTACTTATGCCTCATAATGCCTATCACTCGTCCAATAATGTTGAAATTGGGGCAAGTGATGTCATTTTTCACCAGAGGGTATCAGGTGGTAACCTGGGTGCAACAGTAGAGGACAAGAGTCTTTATGAATCAAATGTTTTGGAAGATTTCAATGAAATCTTTGAGCACCCACTTTTGCAAGATTTGCAAGCAGGAACAACTGGTGATAGAATTACAAATCAAAAACCTGGTTTTGTTTTTAGTGATTTGGACACAAATAATAGACCTAGCTGTGGATCAGAAGAAAGAGATGCAGCCAGGGATGTTTCAATGGATTTTGAACAGCAGTCGAGTTTTCGTGACCAATGTGATATTCTGAGTGGTGGTTATGAAAAACTTCATAAAGCAATGGGGCCTAAAGGGGATGATCTTTCATTGCTTGGTCAGCGCAGAATAAGTGCTGCATCAGACTCCGAGGCTTCATGGGACAGCATGATGGCGGTGCCATCTGAGAACAAGTCCGGCAGCTATACTCAACTTCACGAAGGAGATTCAAAACTTGTTGGTGGAGAGCAGATTGATGGTGCGGAGGATATGGAATCTTTATCAAAAGAGGGACCCCAGGGACGATTGTCGATCAGTGATATTTGGAGCAAAGGAACTGGGCTTGTTGATAAATGTGGGAGGAGTGTGGAGGTAAGAATTATTCAGAAAGGCATATTAACCTGTCACCTTTGTATTTAACTAATCCATAGATGAATTTCCATTCCTGTTCTTGTGGTTGGTGCGTTCAGCCCATCACCTGAGTTAGGCAATGCTGAGACCATCTGTCGGTGGACGAGTGACTGGGATATGCACCTTAAAATTTGATCCGTCTCCCTTTTTGTCTTTTTCAGCCCGTGAAACTCCTCACAGCTCGTCCATCGGTGTCTGCTAGCAAAAGCAGCTGTGCTGCTGAGGCCCAGAATAGACCAGTGAAGAGAGCAGTTACAGCTGAACTGAGTGCAGGGCAGAAGACACTGATGGAGTCCATGGGAAAACCAAGCACAACACCAAACACAGCTTTTGAACTTTTTGTCAAAGACCATAAGGATATCGGTAAGGGACTGTCTCAAAATTATTCGATGCCCGAAAGCAATAGAATGTTTGGTCTTTCCATGAACCACATTCTTTTCAAGAGACTGGACAGGGAGGCATAACGCAACACGGGTTATAAGCTGCTAATACCAAAGTGGTTAAAAATAGGCTTATTAGAGAAACTCAACAGCCAGATCGAAGTCTCGAACTCATTTCCCCTGACTGGACATGTTACCTATCTCTGCATCGGACCCATATTACTACATTTTGTAAAACCTTTTTCTTGATTTCAGTCATGGCGGACAATCCAGACGCAGACAGGTTTGAAGTTAAGTACCTTCTGAAACAGGAATGGAGCGAGCTTCAATCGCCAGAGAGAAAGCAGTATGAAGATATGGAATATAAGGAGAGAGAAAGGTGATTCTTTAAAGGGATAATGTAGTCACTGGATAACAGATAAGAGGGAGGGAGGGCACTATCTTTGCTTTCAGTATTCCACACGCGTAATCAGGATCCCCTTGGACCTCTCCATTTAAACAGTTTTATTCATTCCTAGGTACTGGCAAGACTCCCTTGTTCAACAGAAAGAAAAGCACAAAAAGGGAGTTGAAGAGGTATCAAAAGACAGCATCGTCAGAAATTCAGGGGATAATATGGCATCCAAATCTGGCGAGAGAGTGGCTAAACCATCTCAAAAGAAGAGGAAGGTTGAGAAGATCATTATTGATGATAGCAAGCCAGAACACAGAGATGGTCAAACAGTAACGTTCTCCTTGGATGAGTTGAAAGCCAAGTTTTCTTTGGGTTTCAAGTTGACGCAGAGGTAAGAGCATTGAGGCAGGGCTTTCATAATGCATGTGATCCATTATCTTCTTGAAGCATTCTTGATGGCTGTCAGGAATGTATCGGCAACGTTGGGAACATTCTGCAAAGAAATGACATGACATTGAATCTGCAAGCCTACATGTCTCTTATCCGATTCCTTCCTGATCAAAATCCAACTTGTTGGATCTTGTCGGCAACATAAATCTGTCTGGAATCTTTGGGGGGTGGGGGGCGGGGGGATACATTGGAAATAGGTCAGGAACAAAATATGTAGCAGATCCTTCAGTCATTGGGAAGGGAGGTTTTTTTGTACCTTGTGCCTATGTCCAGGCAAACGTCTTTTCATTTTGTGACCAAACTTTGACGTACTCCTGTGCTTTATTTCCTAGTCAAAGACAAGAAGATCGACCAAACCCAATCGGTCCACTGAAGTCCCTCGGGATCTGGACTTGTTGTCATGGTAACAAACTGTTGTTGTTCAACCACTGGAGAGCACAGGAGATTCTACTCTACCATAAGATGATGGCAAATCACCAGATCTTATGCGAACCAATGAATATGACGATCAAACTAAAGTAAGGAGGCTGTTGTGTTTCTTGGTTTGCACTGACCAATAGTTTCAGCTAAGCCAAGTTTAGAGTCTGCATTCATTTTGAGTGCTCAATCATGGGATTAGGTATACATGTGCTATCATTTAAGCATAATCAGGAAATAATTCAAGGGTCTTTAAACCTTTATAAAACCAAAGAAATCAATAAATATGATCAGCATCAATATAATGTAATTTTGCAATTGAATAGCCAGATTGAATAGCCAGTTGCAAATGCGAAAATAAAATGCACATAAATAACACTGGCTCTACTGCATGCATTTGATTTCATTTTCAGGTTTGATGCATCATTAATTGAGGTATTAGACAGCCTAAAGAAGAAACAATACTTTCCTGATACCAACCACTTCATTGAAGATGAAAGGTTGATCAAGAATGGCTTCAGAGTGAAAAAAGTTGGAGGTAGGTTTGTTCCATTTGTTGAGGGGGGGGGGGGGGGGGGGGGGGGTATGGAAAAGGCAACATCCTGATTCTTGCTGGCAACTTTGGCCAAATCCTTGGACCCGCCAATATTGCACATCTGGTGGCCCAGGTCATTTGCTTATCCTTCAGTTAAAAAAATTGGCTTACTGTCAGAATCTTTTCCTTTCTCTCATGAGTGCAAACAACTTCACTCCCTGTGCCTTGGCTCTACAGTTTTGTCAAAATGGTATTTTTTCAACCGATAGATACAAACGACTACGAGATTGTGCAAATGACGGCATCATTGATTACTTGGTATGACGAAAGCGACCTCAAAGAAATCTTGAATCATATCCAGCAGAGTCCACAAGCAACGCTGAAAGAGTGTCGACCCCTCAAGGTCATCAATTATTTCAAGGTCAGTGAGAGCTCCTTTCTATTGTAAGTATTTCAATGGCAGGTATCGCTGAGCCGAGTTGGTCATTTGGCTAGTCTATCTCACAATTTGTCCACTGGCTGTGGGAGAAGCCAGGGTTGTATCTCTGGGCCATTTGGTTTTGATAAAACTTTATTCCTGAATGCCCACAGCACCCAAAGTCTTTTGAGACGCAATTAATAGTGTGCTTGTTTTCTCATGTTTAATTCTATCACATCCTACTAAATTGCCTAACTAATACGTTTAATCTAAATTTTCAGGCTGAAGCAGTAAGAATGAGTCGGCACTTATCGAGTAACATTGGTCGATCTGAAATTGTAGACATACTAGATCAAACCTGGGACACATTACCTCATGACACAGACACCTGCCTGCATGGCAAACCTATTACACATGTTCTTTATGACCTTGACCAGTTACCTGGGACCCAGTATACACAGTCTACACAGGATTGAATAGTGCAAATACATTCTTATACAAGAGCTAAGGGGGTCAGAGTAGTAGTCTTCAGGTGACTTTTATGCCCAGTTATCTAAACATTTTTCAGAGTGGATTTTGCATCCGAACTGTTCATGTCCTGGAATGGCCTGTTAGAAAGTATATGTATGTCTATGTCCTGCATTAGATCTGATCTTAAAATGTACTCAAAACTTGGTTCCAAATAAAAATATACCGTAATTATTCGGTAGCATGTTTTAATGTGTGATGGAAGTCTTGTTCATTCATGCTAGAAGTAGTAAATACCTATACATCTTGTAGTTGTACTGTACATCTGTAGTTCTACTTTAGTTTAAACATACCAGAGAGTGTGTCACAACCAACCGTAAAGAACATCACAACAACTATGAGGGAGATTACAGCAACATGGATGGGAACAACATGCAGAAAACACGGAAAGTTCAACTGGTGTTGACATGCATGTTGTCACGACTGCTTGCAAAGACCACCTTGCCAGGGGTCACGAGGGACAACGGCATCATTATAACATCCGAAATGTGTCCAACTCCTCAGTATTCAGACTTCTCAGTGTGCAAGTGACTTGGGGCATGCCCACATGGGTTCCATTGCCAAATCCAGAGATTGGTCAGAATTTCTAAGTTAGTGAGTAAGTAATGATGGGCAGGGGCATCATTAGTACCACATTGAGCTTGGTCAGACTCCTCAGAGTGAGTGATGAGGGACATGGATAATATTGCCAAATCCAGAGATGGGTCAGACTCTTCCAAGACCAAGTGAGTGAGTAATGAGGGACAGGGGCATCATTACCACATCAAGAGATGATATCCGCACCATCATCTGTCACCCCAAAGTGACCAAGATTCTGGGTTGGCAAGCATGTAACCCTGAGCATTAGGTAGGCTCAAATAAATGACAAACTCAACTCCATGTCACTTTACTTTAGGTTTACTTTTAAAAACACATAACTTACATCATGTTTACAATATTCTTAAACAGACAACAAAGGATAAACTCCATTCAATCATTCACTCCATCTGAGAATTGTCTTCAATTGAACAATATTCCTAGGACAAGACACTAATGGAATGGAGAAGATCATCTCCTAATCCATTTCAAGTCCGACTCTGAAAATCGTCTTTCTCCAACAAGAATTTTAGAGTATTCTGACTATTCATCAGTCATGTCAGTGCAGTTCAAACAGAATTGGATCTGAATGTCTTGTTCTCGCTCTTTTTCTCAAAATACAGTTTACTTTGAACAAACTTTGTTCTCCTGAGCCAACTGATATCCAGAGTTACTGGTCTTCTTCTTTCTGTGTCAATGAGGCCAAGGTGTGAGGTTCAGAATCGTAGACTGCAATGCTTGATGATGACAATGATTGACATTTCATTACTGCCACAATAAACTGAAACGAAAGCAATGAAACAACTTCAATAGATCTTCAGTGATTTTTTGCATTAAAAACAGAATGGCAAGTTTTACAACAGTGTGTACCATTGAGTGAATCCTTTAAAGAAGTGGGCCTACGGCTACCAACCAGAGGACACTCAGGCTACGAAGGAGAGATATCGGCCCACCAGTCCCACCACCATGCAGTGGAGAGGCCAGGGAAAGCCAAAACTCTTATTTGAGTACTTCTTTAACGACAACGGCAAGTAACTCCCCAATTTTACAAAGGCTAAAGTTAAATTTATGATTGACAGACTATTAATCTTTACCTGAAGAAAGTTATTTCTGGCATTCCTGGCTCGCTACCTCTCTTGAAACCTGCAAAGAAACAGAAAAGATATTTCAATTGAAGACATAACCAGAAGCTAGGCCGGCTAGGGTAAACTTTAAAGGGGGACAAATGAAAGGCAGAAGTTCTGTGCACTGCCTGCGCATGCATGATGCATGCATCGATGCACGTTGTAAAAATCCAAATATAAAAAAGGCAAAATGTTGCAAATTTAAATTACCTAAATACAAGACTGTGGGAACAAATCCCCAATGAAATGCGGTTTTTGTGATCCCCAGGACCGTAGCGATCCTTTTCTTCGTCTCTGGTTTTAACTGAACCATGCTTTAGTTGGGAAAATGGGTAGTTTATGGCACGAAAGATTTCGATATTTTGATGTTTTTTCCTAATTTTTGATAAACCTTTCTGACTAATTCCACATCGGCCGTGGGATGCCCTACAGCGGACAGTGGCGTAATCGCCGAAGAGACCAGTGGCCGTCTCCGAAGGGGGTTTACGAAGTAATGATTTCCATCACCTTGGAGCACCTGCCGGCCCACTTATCTGACCCCAACCAACCAAAATCTAGATTTAAACCAGACCTCTCCCCGCAATCCATTCCCACACCACCCGGGTAACGCCTAGATTTTCTAGTGCCTATGGATATGCGCCATCCCCAAAGCTGAAAGGCCCCGGGGAAGCAGGCCCCCCGCCCGCTAAATACAGCCGCCCTAAAAACGCCCGACAACGTACAGGCAACCTGTGGACAAGCGTTAATGTAATCGAGGCTATAGAGATATTGTATTAGTGTTAACGAGGTCATGTCGGGCCGGGGCGCCAGCCCATACGTGTGTGAATTATTCGGACAAAAGGTGGGCAATTACAGCATTCCCTGTGCTTGGGAATTCATGTTGCATACCATCATGGCTTGTCCAGACCATTACGCCGATATTGCTGGCGATTATGACAAGATGTATTCTTTCAGGGATCAGTTTGCAGACAAACTAGTGGAAGTCCTCATCAAGGTACATGTAATTTCATAGAACTTGATAGAACGGCAGATGTCCATGTCGGGATGGCAATGGGGAGGACTGATTTATTCCCGTTTCGCCTATAATGGACCGTATGCGAAAATAAATTTCGGCCATCTTTTCACAGACAGCGTAAGTTTACCATGACATTAAAGTCATGTTTTAAATCAAAACATCATCAAAAGCATTCAAAATATCATGAACATTGAAAGGCATGGACAACTTTAAGTAGATTGCTTGAATAAGCTTGTATATTTTTACTTTTATGCCATGGTAAACAAACGTTGCCTATGAAAAGCGGTGAAAAGGGGAGTTTCAAAATGGGCCGAAATTTATTTTCGCAACGGGGTGTCTATTCCTGTTTCACCAGATATCCTATTTCGCCTAATTCCTCTTTCGCCTAATTACCATTATACCTGTTTCGTCTATTTCGCCTACCCGTTCCCACCCTGGGTTCTGCCTATTACTGTTACGCTTTAGTCCTGTTTCGTCAAACCATATTGCTGATGACCTCCCTAGATTGTAATACAATTTCATGTACTATGGCTTTTCCAATACTATACATGTACAATAGGCCTATTAGCAACGGTCAGTGCATCCGCCAAGCAACTTCTAGGTCAGTGATCCTTTGCAGTCACAGTGACCTTCACAAAATTGATTGGATGATAACCAATAGGATCGCATAAAGTTTGACCACGATTTACAAAGAGGACGTTATTCCTATCTGATTGGCTATTGGAAATGTGACGTCAAAGGTCAACCATGGATTAGTTTCGGCATTAAAGTGCTTGAGGGGCGCCCTTGCATGTTATTCAACTTTTTATTATTACAGTACGGCCGCCTCTCCAATGACCAAGACTTCGTTGATGTTGGCTGCGGATCCGGCTGGATACAGCGCATCCTCTTTGAAAGGGGCTACCATTTCAAAACATCAACCTCTGTGGACCCAAGCCCGCTGATGCTTCAACTGGTCAAACAGAGAGTCCCCAACGCACAGGGCATCAACCTGGATGGACTGGAGTTTTCCCGCCTTAAGAAAACCTATGATGCGTTGATCATAAATCAAAGTTTTCACCATTTACCAATAGAAACGCTTGAGGAGACATGGCGAAACATCCGGTCGCAGCTGCGCAGAGGAGGAAAAGTCATCATAACGTTTGGAGACGGAGGATTTTTTAGTCCAGACGTTGCGAAACGCCTTAAAACAACAGGTGATTATTCACCTGTTGATTATTCAGCGTCTGTACGCATTTGTGAATCTGTTCTTCAAAAATGTGGATACAAGTTCACCTCGGACTCCCCAGTGGAGAGGTCGTATAAGGTCAAGGTCAGTCGTGAACAATATGGCTACATGCTGCGGCAGAGGTACGTGTCGGCGTTGGGCGTGATCAGTGACAAGGACATTGAGAAGGAGGTTGCTGCTTTGCCCGACCCAGTTGAATTTCAATACAAATGGACAATTATAGTGGCGGAATGATTTTTGCCACCTTCTCAGAATGTTGTCAAATTACTTGATATAAAAGGCAGTTGCAAAAACTACAGTAGTTACATTTATCACCCATTTATTGTACAAGACATAACGGTATATATCATAATATTGTCACAATTCATTCTTCCCTGATATAACCATTAACAGCGAATAAGAAGTCGGAGCGTTACCCAGGTTGTTTGGCGTAGCGTTCTTGTCGGGATTTGTATCTTGTCTCAGGAGGCTGAGTCAAAGTTGAATTGACAACGGGATGTGTCAAGTGTCTCCCTCCGGACACAGCGGCAAATTCACCAAGCCAAAAATGTTCAACTCATAAAGCAAGCATATCACAATATATATCATGTACAGTATCAAATATGAGACGCCTATTCGTTTATCTAACGTCCATCTGAATGCCAAGAATCCCAGTATCACGATTAAGCTGCTTGAGAGTAGGGAGATGATTGTGAAGAGAACTGAGGATGTCCCAGTGTAGATGAGCGAGTCCGGGATAACTATAGCTGTCTTGATAAACCACGGCAGACCCGTGCACACGATGTCCAGGATATTACTTCCCAGAATGTTGGATATGGCCATGTCTCCGTAGCCTGAAAGAAGCGAACATTTTTATAACAATCCGGACGAATCAGACGCCTGACCGGGTAGTCCCCGGTCGTATACGCTTCTCATTTTGACCTTACTTTTTCCCCTGAATGCACCGACCCGAAAGGCAAAGTGAGTGGGGCCCTTGACAATTGGGTAAAGCCGAGCAACTAAAATCCCGTTTCTCGGGCGTGAAAATTCTATAAAGAATTACCCTCAGCAAATGCCATAGTTGTGATAAATAGTGAGCTTGTATTTGTCTTACCTTTTCTACAAGCAAGAAGACTGGCGACTGCATCGGGAATACTCGTCCCTATGGCAAGGAATGTGATCCCCATTATCGATTCCGGAATGAAGAAAACTTCACCTGAAGAAAAACAAGAATATCATCAAGGGCCCTGTTGCTCAATCGGCGTTAGCAGTAACGTTGGCGTTATGTCCTAACGTCATACATGTATGTAAAGGAAATTTACTGAAGGAGTTCACGCTTAGATGAGCTATCACTGGAGTTTGTCTCCAACACCTGTTAAGCAACTGGACCCGAGCCTCCACCTAGCATTGCCTAGGATACTGCGTTATTTCGTCTTAACATTAGAATTGAGACAAATATGGCGACTTAAATCTGATGGTCAGCCAGTCAGTATGAAGAATATATATACATATACAAGGAAGGAAGATGCTTTTGGTTTTCTGAAAAACTGATTTTTTTTTCATTTCCCACAAAATCTCAAAAACCTTTAGTTCCAAGAATGTAGAACTACTAGAAATAGTGCTACTGCATGTTATTCAGAAAGACGACTTACCTATAATTTCAATCATCCACACCAGAAGGTAGGACAGCAGTGACACCCACACCACTGATGACAGAAAGGTGAGGATATAGAGGTTTCTCCAGCACCCTGGCCTGTTGCAGTCGGGGATGGTTAAGAAGAGTAATATGCTGAAAGGGAGGTAAACTATCCAAAGGAATCGTGCTAGGCAGCCTTTTGGCCACGACAGCTGAGTTTTGTAGCTCTCTGGAAAAGGAAAAAGCCTTTTCTGCATTTTGATATTTATTGATGATAAAAATATAAGCAATACAACATCGAACTTTAAATTCCGGGTACTATCCCGGGTTCTAGTCGGCACTAAGTGTAAATAGACTAAAAATTAAGAAATTTAATGATCGCTTGTCAGATTTTTATCTGTGGATATGTCATGGTTTCGCCATGGCAGTGTCGGATGGTTTATTCGGTGGTATTTATCTCAAATTCTGGTCAAAAATATGACACAGGATTGTAAGGATGGCAGAAGGCCTATAAGTACCCACATGCCACCTAGGCAAGGGCCAGACTCACCTTCACCTGCTAAAGAAAGTGTGGAGTGGTACTTTATCCTTGCCGCCATTAATGATTCCTCACCATCAAGGTCATTGCTTGACCTATATCCACTTGTTGTGGATGCAGACAAGCTTAACTTTGACTGACTCCTCTCTATGTCAGCCTTGAGATCTGAAGTAGTTATCAAACGATCTTCGTCGTGTCGGCCGCTGGAGAACGCTGTTTCTTTGACGTCAGAATACACCTTTGATGGACCAGCCTTGCCGTCTTGTTGACGTTGATCACCGAGAAGGGCAATCGTTTCTTCATCCTCACCGCACCGGCAGCACATGTCCAAGGCTCTCTCAATGCGCTGACTAAATGCTATGATGATGACGTAGGCAAGGTAGACAAGACTAACAAGGAGACCTTCGTACCTAGGAAAAGACATTTTCAGTCATCCATTATGGTTTGTAACCTAAAGTCAATTAAATTTAGTAAGATGAGGCACAAAATGTAAACAAGTACTACTCTCTAATTGACGTTTTTTACCATAAGACCCTTGCGATGTGTTCAATTCCAAAGACAGTGCAGATGAAGCAGAATTGGCCAATGATATTACCGGAAGTGCTTTTTGCAGTCGCAGTAACCTTTATAGATCGAATTTGTCATAACCTATGACCTATTGACCTACTTTTGTGTCATAACCCATGACATATCGTCGTGGTTTACCTACCAAGCCACAACACCATCGCTTGTGACTCCAATGAGAACAACAGCCGCGAAAACAAAAGACATCAAATCCCGCACGACAGGCCATTTCTTGATTGCGATTTTCTGAAAATGAAATGACCCATAAAGATACTATGAGGTATATGAGACAAAAGTTAGTTTAAAGATGGTAAGCATCATTTTCCCTAAGATCCGCCCCGAATTATATATGCTGACTGAAACATGCTGGGTGAAGTATCAACGCACCAACTTACATGCAAGCCAAAGAGTCCACAGAGAGAAGTTATAAAGAACATGTTGAAGACAGTCGAGCCAGCCACCGTGTCCAAACCAACGTTGCTTTCTGTGACGAAAACACCTGCAAATTGGTAGAGATGCAATCAGGTTTGCATTTCAAAACATGAAAGTGAATCCAGAAGAAAGATTCACAGCCACGATACCTCACCTATACATGTACCAATATAGTCATCTGACCAACAGTAGAACTTTACGAATGAACAAGCATTCTCAAAGAGTCAGAAGAAGCCACGTGGAAGCACGAATAAAACATGGCATACTCCAGAAAGCAACATTTCACTTTAAAGCGTAACCAATAAAAAATGATGTAAAAAAGACGCAATTTTTAACTCTGGCAGTTTTGGAAGGACAACCCAATGTATATGTATAGCTGGATAGATATCAATAATACAGGGTGTCAGCGTTGTGGCTTTTGGCAGTATTTCTAACATTTTGACGACCAAGGTTTGTGTCTCATAATCAATTTATACTCTACATTTATATGGAGGATAAGCCGAGACCATGAGGATCATGATCTCTAGAATAATATGACTTGCCAATAAATGCAGTTCCAATTTCCGGTGCCGAAGTACCTATTGCCATAAAGGTGGCGCCTGCGACATCTTCTGATAGACCTAGCCCTGAAAAAGAAATAATGCGACCAAATTGAAGGGCAAGAAACAAGCCTCAAAAACCTCAAACAGAAGCGGTAAAAAAACTGCATCTCTATTGATTGTATAAACAGGAGAAAAGGTACAGGCAGAAAAAACGACGAATTCATCCGCACTTTCTCACTTCAACTCATTGCCAAAGGTATCTAGGGTAAAAGCCCTTGTATGATGATGAATGGTTTATACGGCACCAGTGTGAAGCAGGACTGAGGATTTGTGATTGGCCAAAACAAAACTCAACCTGGTCCCAAGACTGTTAGGTCCACATAAATTTTTTTAAATAAATAACTTACTGTGGCAGATCGCCTCCATCGCCGAGAGGAAGTAGTAGTTACAGACCACTGCCAATGCCCCGAATGCGTAGAGTGCGATGAAGATAATGACGAGAACCCCACCATTTCTTTTCGTCTCCATTGTCAAGGGGAAGTCTGGGAAGTTTTCACTTTCACGCGGGGTGCAGTTGGAGACGTCTGGGGCAGAGCTCCCATTGGTGGAAAGCAATACACGTGACAGGAAAGCTGAAGGATGTAATGACAGACATGGTTTACAATATTATACCGATCGTAGCTCCTTGTCATTGACCGCTTAGAGGGACGGTATACAGTAGCTATAGCTTCCAGGGTGCAGTGGGTTCACACAGGATTCGGATTGGCCAAAAAAATGAATGAAAGCTCGACTGCGAAAGGAAATTGCCACCTACCATTTTGCACGTCATCCGCCCCATCCAATTGGTGGTGTGAATGTTTGACGAAATGAAGGCCGGACAAGATTAGCAGGGCTAGGAGTCCGGTCAACCACCGCGGGCACCGCCATATGAAATCCGTTACCATTCCCCGTACACGCCTTGGACGATTCCTGGAAGAGAGGCGGTATGAATTAACTCATATACAACGTTAATAGAAGGCGGCGGTTATTGAAGAACATCATCCTCCATGAGCCTTTTGCAAAAATGATGATGATATTTGAGCCCTATAATTATAAATATATATATCTACGGATTACGTTCTTCGATAAAAGGATTGATGTTCGTCGCAAGAGTGGTGAAAGACAGTTCGCGACAAGTGATGCCGTTCTGTGCAAAAGAAGATGAGGTTCTGGATAATCTGTTCAATGAAAATGCTTCATCTTCGTATATATGAGCGTGTCGAGTCACTAATTGGCTTTAAAAAGAACAAAATAGCAACAGACTTATTCCGTTCCAGTTAGAGTAGGCTTATAACATCTAGGCCTATGACCTTTTCTGCTCCAATTTTAATGAGATGTCTGGACAACATTTTAGCAAAGCACTTAACCCTTAACAATCAGTTGTCATTAAAAAGAAGGAAATTTGTGATTGTTTTGAACTAGGGTAAACTTCACAGGCGGTTGAAATAGTCCATTTACATTTAAGATACTTCTAAAACACTGCACAGGCCAAACTGGTTGACAGTAAAGCACTACCGAAACAATGACAGGTCAGACTGGGCAATTCGATCGAATAACACAGTTTCGTTGATGAGCCATCATTATCCGATGTTTATAACTGAAAAATTTAAGGTAATTATGATTGAATAGATCTCATGACAAAACTTGTTCTGAACAAGTTTAGTTTCATCATTACAATGTCAAGGTCATGGTTGAAACTGTAAGAGTACAAGAAGTTCGAGCAAACTCCTCCATATGTTCCCGTTTTTACTCAACTCGTGTAGCTTTCTTCTCCATACGCGTTCTCTTCCTTATACTCCTCTTATACGTTCTCTTCTTTATACTCGGTTAACTGTACAGTACACAGTCATTAACTTATTGTTTCTCTTCGCCTTGAAGAATGTGCCGCTCTAAGCATGACGGCTCTACTCACAACGCCAGTAATTAAGTTTTATACCCTCCTAGCCGAAATATAAACTATCAGATATCTATTCAAATGATCAAAGGCTGTTCTGGTGTCGCCGTCCAAGGTCAGAATAACAATGCGTTCAGCGATAAGATTTTGAGTGGCAAATATAGGCGGCAGGTGAAAGCCCTTGATCACCGTTCTTGTAGTGGTCAATGTAAACCCGTACCCCCCACCCAGGAATCGAATCAATAAGTGACTTTGCATTTTTCTTTGCGAAGGGTTCGACACGAATTCCCTTCTCAGAATCTGAAATTAAATCGCCAGGGTTTATCTTGTTCAAACGGGCTAACTTCTCACTTCTTAGTTCTAGTTCTTTAGTCCACCCAATCTAGTTTGAACGTTAAACCAGTAAGCTAGCTGGTACTGGTAGAAGAAAAAGAGTCATAGTGAGACGGAGTTCAGTTTCGCTAGGACAGTTGCATCCTGAACTTCAGGCCAACACTCGGCACAAACGACTGAGCTCAGTAATTGTGCGCGGAGGGGAGAAGGTCAGACTGACTCTGGTTTTTCGAGGATGGGCACTATCTATAGAGAAACCAGCCAGTTGCAAAGCAGTTCATGCATATGCATACTCACCTTATCAATCAGAAGAAAGCCTTGATAGGAGGCCTTGGGTGGACGCCAACTGTCACGGCGGGCAATTTCAGCAGCCTTGGCGTATAAGACACCGATCGCGATACCCCGGTGTCACGTCAGATTTGGAAGACTTCAAACCTCTCGAATATTATTGACTAACAAACTGCACTGCATGGCTATATGTATCCCTGCACTTTCTCACGTGATATCTTGAACAGGCTTATATAGCACAATTTGGTAGGCCAATAGTTCAATTATCTTATTGACAAAATATCTCCGTCGCATTATGCGTCATGAATGACAACCAATGGTTGTAGGTCGAGGTCCCGATCAGGACATCTCATTATCAACATTAATCTATTGACTTCGATCAGTGCCTGCCTTGCTTCCATTTCCATCATTGTTTATATCATTATGCTGTTTTGAAATCGAATCTGCCTTGACGAACAAACCATGATTTTTTTTCCCGGTGTATGATTGAAAAATATTCATGTTGGCGTTGGTTGTTTTTAAAGGTACAAATACATGTAGTTTAGTCAATTGATCGTTTAGCCTTAGGTATAGAGTAAGGAGGAAGTGCAGTGAGTGAATCGTGTTCGTGTTCTTTACAGGCCTGCAGCAAGTAGGCCTACATGTAGCTTTCCTTATTGTCTGTCAACAATGAGATACATGATGATATTGTTCCCAGCAGGCAGCAGTATAATTAGCGGTTCAATAATCAATAGATTACCAACCTATGTAATGCAAGCCCATGTCACTTTCATCCACAGAAGATTATTGTATTGGACCAATAACTATATGATTGCAAACTTAGATATCACATGAACCGCAAACCATGTTGTTAGTGCATATCGTTGTAACGTTTAAGTGACATCAAAAAACCTATTCCCCACGATAATTGTCATGAAATCATTTAATTCGAAACATATCTTTTTATGTCACGCACATCAGAAACCACCTCACAACTTTTCTGAACTCCTAGCTATAGTAGGAAGTTTTGCAAATCCCCGAAACGCCGGCATTAACGTCTATATCATTGTTTGACCTCGTGATAACGAATAGACGTTTACGTAGACGTTTCGGGGGCTTTGCGAAACACTCTAGTGCAATCAAGGTTATGCACTATGGTATGCATGATGGAATAGGCCGACAGGCCTACTCTATACAACGTAGGCCGATCTATGTAAGTTATGGATTTACGTATAATTTACATAAAATAGCTAGGCCTAATAATTACTGCACATGCATGAGAGTCAGGATGGGATAATGGTAGACTCCGGTTATTCAAGGCCATTCGAAAGCTTGATGAAAATAAAGTTACAGTCGTCAGCCGTCCAACCACTAAGTAAGTAAAGGTGAATTTAGACTGGTCACTGTAATCACTTCTGGTCACTATGATTGTATGATAGAATTCCTCACTGGCTAAACTTTAGAATCCCCGATCGGAAATGACGTAGTTTGATCGCATTCAACTATAAATCCATTGAACAGTGGTGCTTGGTTAGTCAACCGATGACCTTTTTTTGGGGTGTGATCGGGGATTGTGAACTCGTTCCGAATCACTAATCACTGGTCAGTATTGGTGAGTGTAGACTGGTGCATCACTCGTCTCTAACTCGTGGAGTAACGATGAGCTCCGCCGATGAGCGCAGACGGATATAATCTATCGGAACGCAAAAATACTTCCTTTCTCCTCTAAACAAGCGTTTCCTTTGAAAGAACTGATCAGTAGGGTAATTCATTTCGTTTAGAAGTTTGCTATGAATTAGATAGGTTTAGATCCAAACGTCAAACGTATACGGGAATGATGACGTCACAATCACCTGTAATATCCAGACATGCTCATTATCGACACCATGAATATGTCTCGTGGCATATTTTAATAACATCAAAGCCAAATATCATAAAGCCCGGATTAACACCGATGCATGAATTGAGTCTTGACATTTTGGCACGAATTTCAATTTGGGTGACTTGGTATCACACTTGTATCCGCTGAGTATCATTATAGATACAGGGTGACGCTAAATATGTTGTCAGTTGAATGGTTTATGTGGTTCTTTTAGGTTCCGAATACTGATTGGATACCGCTGGTGGCACGCGACGTCCTTCGACTGGTGGCCTCATTCGTCTTCGCTGCTGTTTCATAAACTATTATGGCATCCTCGGAGGTTTCGAATCCAAGCAATTCAAACGAAGCAGGGGAGAAAATGGAACCTAAAGACAACTACAACCTGGTGTACTGCGCATCTGTGTTGTGTGGCGTGGCATTTTTGATGCCTTGGAACAGTATTACAATGGCCGTGGATTTCTTCAAAATGACTTACCCAGGAACAAAAATCATGTTTGCCATAAGCATATCATACTTGATAGTAGTCTGGATCGGGTCGACTTTATCTAATTTGACAGTGGAATTGCTGAATCTAAGAGTCAAGACTATATTTGGGTTTGTTCTCTCTCTATCAGGCCTGGCCTACCTTGCCATCGTGGAAGCATGGCTTCGGCCCTTCTCATTGGTTGTTTCATATCGCTTGGTGCTGCTCTGTTGTGTGTTCGTGTCATTTGGATCATCAAGTAAGTGCTTGATTTGTTTTCTTTTGGTATGGATACAAAGCGTTAATTTCTAGTCACGACTTCCTGTCACATTGGCCAGTCAGAATCCTTCAATATTTAAACCAATCAGAAGGGGCAATTACGCAAAGTAAAGTGGTGAAGGCACTGTGACGTAGCTTAGCTTAAATGTTACTAGGAATAATGGCATTTTGAAGAGTTTAGGATTTGGCCCCCTCCCTGGAGGCCAAACGGCAAATCAGATCGCACCAAACTTCGGTACCTGAGATCACCTGACCAAGGGGTACATGACTTGTGTACTTAATTTGTGATCAATAGTCATTGCAGTTAAGAAACGTGCCATAGTTACAGCCTGACGGCGAATTTACGCCATTTGACCTCTGTGACCTTGACAAGAAGGTCAAATTAAAAACCTGTGTGACATATACTGTATGGTGGTTAAATGTACCCATGATATCAAATTGGTGGCAATCGGGCAGGAAGTTAAGGAATAATCACATTTTTAAAGTTTTTGGATTTTGCCCCCTGGTGGTCAAGTGGTGAATCATATTGGACCAAACTTCGGTCCCTGAGATCACCTGACTAAGGGGTAAATGTGTACCAAATTTGGTATCAATAGTCATTGCAGTTTAGAAACGTGCCATTGTTACATCCTAACGGCCAATTTACACCATTTGACCTCTGTGACCTTGAAAAGGAGGTCAAATCAAAAACCCGGAGGATATATGATGCACCTTTGCTAGAAGTACCTACCATATTTTTTTCAAAATTTCCCGACTACTATTAAGGGAGATATTGCATATTTTCACTTTTAACGTTTGGCCCCCTGGTGGCCAAACCATGGAACGAATCGGACCGAAACTTGGTCTCCAAGGTGTCATTACATAAGGGTACATGTGTACCAAGTTTCAACTCAATAGCTCTAACAGTTACGAAACGTGCTCTGCTAACGGACGACGGACGACGACGGACGACGATGACGACGGACGACGGACGCCACGGTATGGGATAAGCTCACCTCTGCTAAGAGGTGAGCTAAAAAGCCACCTAAATAATATCCATTATATATTTTAGAAGAACGCTTGGAGACAATTGCTTTTAAGTTTTTATTTTATTTCAGTTATGCAAACCAATATTTACGGTTTGTTCAGCATGTTGCCAAAGAGATATACCCAGGGGGTCATGGTCGGAGAGAGTAAGTGTTGATCCGTCACGACTGTAGCATTCTTGGTCTGGGAGTGTTGGACCAACTTTATAACTTTCCGCCCAATCGGGGGCAGATTGGTTCGCTTCTAATGCCAGAGTATCATGGTATAGTCGCACTGGAGTCCAACTTCAGGCATGTCAGGTGGCTGCTATGTTCGGTTCCGCAATCGTGTTTTTAGTTGGTAATTGTCAACTTAACCTGAAAGATGTTATCTATGAAATATGAAGTATGAAATGTTTCAAATACAATTCTAACACATTGACCGAGAAGAACCATAATTAACACTCACTAGGCACTGTTCACTAGGCAATGTTAACAAAAGATACCGACGTATATACTATTACCGTATTTTCTTGTCTTTAGGTTTAGCTGCAACTATCACTGTGACTATGCGAGTACTAACCAAATTGTCTGTCCAAGATGCCCAAACAAGCACAGTTATATTCTTCACCAGCTCTCTCTTGGTCTCCATCATATGCCTGATAGCATTCCTTCTTGCCATGAGGTCACCTTACGTCAAGTTTTATGTCAACAAGTGTCAAGTTATCGAGGGCGAGAGTGAAACTGCGGGACTGCTAAAGGTAAATGCAACGGTTCTTTTGTCTAACTTACAGCCCATACGTTTCTTTTCCCCTGCAAACCGCCTCATGAGAGGTTACCCTTTAAACCTTTCACGGCCGAGCGACTAGTCTGTAACTAGTTTTCGGTGAAAAAAAATCCGGGTACAAGGATAACATTGACGGCTGCATGTTGTGATTTTCAGCTTTATGAACTTGACCAAGTGACGAACAAACCGAATGATGCAGATTATGGTTCCACGGCAGTTGACAAGGGTCAAAATGGTGACGTCACGGGTGCATTAACATCTTCTGCAATGAAGGAATCACTAACTGTCCGAATAAAACGTAGGTATATATTACTTGTATACCGACTGCAAAATGTGATTTCAAAAAGTTGCTCAAGAGGAAAGTCACTGTATCGAGGCTTTCATATCAATTTCAATACGCAGCGGTGACCATTTATTCAGATGGTATTGCGAACCACAGAGACGGGTTACCTATCGGTATTTGAATAGCCAGATCAAGTAGGAAAAAACATATAAAACTCACAGCTCCCCCCCCCCCCGCCACCACCTGTAGATAGAGGGGCGCGATTCGCGTCCAGAAAACGTGTCATTTAAAGAGTGCTTCAGGCCTTCTTTTCCTCACTTTCCCTTTCCAGGAGCTTTCGACAACCGCATGCACATGGTGCGGATTATCTGGCCGTATATGCTGGCCTTCTGGCTCAACTACTTCGTGACTTTAGGCGTCTTCCCCGGGCTGTCATCAGAGGTCATTAGCTGTAAATTAGGGAGTTGGATGCCCGTCATAATGCTGTCTCTCTTCAATGTATTTGATCTCATAGGAAAGGTGAGATAAATGCCATGATTACATGCTCCTACCCCTCTTCGGATGACGACAGCATCAAATTCTTTGCTCGGAAAATATAGAATACATGTACATGTACTTCGGAAAAGCATCAGAGACGTCATCAAATATTTTGTAGATTTCGGTTCCAGAAGTCGTTGAGACTGGAGGCGATAACGCGACTTGTTGTCTGAATCTCAGAAAGTGAATACGCCCACCAACGTGTCGTCCAATCACCGATAGCATTCTCGTGCCAGTTGTCCAATCATGTTGCGGCAGTAACCGGTAAGGCAAACAAATCCAAACGGTGTACAAAAATGTTGGCACGTTATAATCATTCCATTGCTAACTGTAAGCTATACATATACATGTTGCAATGAAAATAGCACTGCTGGCAGCTTTCGGTTGGCGAAATACTAGTACATGTATTTCATTTTCTCTTTCAGATTTTTACAGCGTGGGAATACGACTGTCCGAGTATCGTTCTAGTTCTGTGTTCCACCGCCAGGTTGGTTTTGATTCCTTTGTTCATTCTGAGCGCCACACCCAGACTCCACCCCGTGATTGGCGGAATGGCACTACCATTTTTCTTCTCTGCACTTAATGGAATAACTAACGGATACTTCGGATGCGTTCCTATCATACTTGCTCCAACCAAAGTCTCCGCCGAAAAGAGAGAAATCGCAGGTAAGTTGTTGGATCGACATAGGAAAGATGATCAGAATGATCTTTGGCTGGCCACAAATTGTCAAAAACATGGATGGATGGGTCTGCACTCGTCTCAGTGCTGATAATAGTGGTTCCGATTTTGATCCTAGCGCAAGAACGTAGATTGTAGGCTCTGTTTGCATTGCGGCGCGGGTCAATGGTGAATTCGACAGCGCACGGAGAAGCATACGTTGAAAAATATATCTGTGTGTATCCTTTCTAAATCCTCTTTTTTTCTAAACAGGAAACATGATGGTTTTTGCGCTGACGACGGGGCTATCTACAGGCAGTGCTACGGCTTTTGGCTACTTGGCCATTCTCGAACCTCTTACCGGACTGAACAATCCATGTCTTCAGAACGGCACATATCCAATGTGACTCTCGTTATTACGCCCCGGACTGGCCTCGTCCCTCTAGCTGACTGTATGAATCATCCTAACAATTACCCTGACAGTATTAATAGAAGGACGAAATGGACTGCCCCGGGACTGCTCATCGATAAAGGCAGGATGACATATAGAACACGCCGCCTTGGTCCGACTACTCTCATTACCGACACTGGACCAGGATTGCGAAGGAGTTACATGCAAACGGTTCTCTTTGACACTTTGATCCAATTGCCACAACTTTCTGTAAAGAAGGAGTGCACTTTACAAGAAGAAGATAAGGTTGATACATGTATGTGTCATCTAGTGCCAGTTATTGAGATATAAGGATAACTTTCGGTCGTTCGATAAGAAAATATCCCGTCTCTTTCAAAAGCCAACAGCGTCGCTAAGAAGTACGCGTGGAATAATGGCAACTTTGCGCGACACGGCCCAGGACATACATGACGTTTTAACTCCGGCGTCCACACTTTGCTCGGTAATATTTAATAAAACCTAACGTATATAAAAACACCAACTGTACAACTGTACATTCTTTATTTTTGATGGTAGAGTACTTCAGGACTCAAACTACACACATTCCAAGATAAACAGTACATGTATGTGCAGGGACGAACAATGATCGCCAGTCTTATATTCAAGAATGCTACATTATATTGGCGCACCTCCAAAGTCCAATAGACGAAATAAAGTATTTTTACTCTATTAGAATATGCAAAGGCGAAAAATTGAACTTATGATTATGCCATAATGTCCTGTTGTCGCTCGCTTGTTACCTCAGTATGGTAGGTATTCCCCGCCACTCCCTGCGCTGCAGTCCACCCAAGCAACCAGAAAGGTACGAGAAAGGTACTACCACTTAATAATCGTCCCCTAGCTCTTGCCTGTAGTTCCCCTTAACGGTAAAGTGTTGTGTCAGGCAGAAAAAACAAGACCTAACAGTGTTGTTCATCACGTTTAAAAAAAAGGTCTTATTTTCATGATCTTAGAATGCAAAGACCTTCATCAGCATTGGTCGTCTTTGTGATCTCGGTATTGGAGGTTTTGGCTTCGGCTTCGGCTTCAATGCCTCTTCAAGTGTCCACAGCACGTCCGGCCTACCAACGAGATGCAGGGCCTGCTTTAAGTCCTCTAAATTCGACCGATTGTGGACTCTTCGCCACCGCCGCAGGCACTCCAGCGCGAGCTCCTGGTTGTTCCCTCGGACGAAGGACTTGTCGATCTGGTCTATGTCGTTGTGGAGCATCTCCTCGCCGCGGTGCGGGACGAAGGGTAAAGCCCGATAGAGTTTCTTCCAGTCTTGGTCTATGAGGCGCGAGGTGACGCGGGAGGCGCGCTCGAGAACGTCTGCAACAGGAGCGAGAGGACAAGTAGAAAATTTTAGAACAAAAGAGAGGTTGAAGGGGAACTAAAGGCAAGAGGAGGAGGTTAAATTTGCCATCTTCGGGTGACTATCATGCACAGTGTTACGGCACTGGGTCATGTTTGATTCAGCATTGACTAAATCTATTCCTGGTACAAACGTGCACAGATGGGAGAAACTCCTCTTTGCAACATCGTTCAACTTTATCTTGCCTACCTAGCTGCCGGGTAAGTTCAATTCCTACCTGTTTTTTGTTTGGCAAATTGCTCTGAATTGCTAATCAAAGGCAGGTTATGGAATATTTTCTTGAGGACATCGGGACTGGTCTTGAGTAGATGTACCCGCTTGAGGTAGGAGAGGCAATCGTTGAGTCGCTCGAGCTCCATTTCAAATCTAAGAGAAGAAAAAAACAATTAGCATCACACAGATCGAAGTCAGCAAATTATACGGGCCCTAAGGTCATTACCACTGTTCTTCGTTGATGAACTTGAAAAGGTTGTCTGATATAACCAGCGCCACTGCTTATCCAAGATGGCGAATGGCAGCCATCTTGGAATCACAGAGAGCTCTGACCGATGACCTGTAATTTTCGTAATTGTTAGCGAGTTGACTTCGTTTTTTTCTGACAGACACGGCAATGTTTGTCTGAGAGGTAAACTTGGCGATTGAGAGATACTTCCGGCTGATAGGCCAACGGTATGACCTTCTCTGCGACGGCCTATTTAAAGCTGAACTGTCCAGTTCTTGCCCCAAAGAATGGCAGCGCCCACCAAAAATCCCACTTACTTTCTGTTTTCGGAACGTAAGTGCTTCAGGTCCGCTTTGACGCACCCCATCCTCTCCTTCACCGCTTGTACTTTCTCTTTCCTCTCTTCAATCCATTTCATTTTCAACTGGATATTCTCAACTGCCTTGTAGGTGGCGTTCATGCGCTCTTTCAAGGCGTTAGTTTCATTGATAAGCCGATCATTGGCCTCGTTGTAGTCTGCGGGGCGCATGTGCGATGCTCTGCTCCGTAGCTCCGCCCTTCTGACATCCTTGATTTCCATCTCGAGTTTCATGCTGCTGTACTCCGCCAAAACCTGGGCCTCGTGATCCTGTAGAGATGCGTTCCGTTTCATCAGTTTATCTAATTCTCCCTCCGTTTCGCAAAGTTCTTTTTTTATATGCCGCAGCCGATATTCCAGCTGGAAAATCTTCTCCTGACTCTCGCGCACGAGACGAGAGTGAAACGTCTGCTTCTTCTCCAAGTCGTTGACGTCGTTTTTTATAAACGATGGGTACTGTTCGTCCGCTTCAAGCCATCGTCTGATGGCTTTGCAAGCGACACGGATTTTTTCACAAGATTCTGGGAACAATAGAACAAAAGGTATCGTCGCACAGTCACACCTTCTGGCCATTTCTTTTGTGTTCAATGAAAACGACGCCATGTCTAAACCGGTTGTTTTGAAATTTGTCATCAACTCGACGACGCCAGCCGTCATGGTCGAAATTGTTTCAGACAGCTCTCGTCTGTTCAGTTCATAGTGTTGTGCCGTCTCCAAATAGGGGTCGTTCCGTTTCAACGAACAAAAACTCAAACAGTACTTATGCAAATACGTGTGAATTCTCTGAATGGCTGCCATTACGTTGTAAAACATATCTGGGGTGGATGTGCGTATTTTGGTGATGCACTCATTAAGTATTTCGATACTGTTTGGCTCCAACTGAAACTTTCGACTCGGTTCCTTTGCTTTTTCTAACATTTGCGAAAACTGCAACATGAGCTTGATCTCAGTCATGTCCGTCGTCTTCATCACGTTAAATATGACCGGAACCCATTTTCGTATTTCCTTCTCCGGGTGAGCGTTGCCATAGAAAATGCGTTCAACCTAAAAAACACAAGTGGTGTTTAGAATAATCCATCGATATTTGGTGACCCAACTTCAATAACTCAAACGAATGACACATTTCCTCTTTTTATGAAACGTAAGACGGTTGAGCGACGATATATAAGGAAATTTGACATCGATTCAATACGGGAGTGCTCATTTCCTGTTCCGGGGATTCATGGGTATCTTATTACCGAGCCAAGTCGCACATGGAAGCTAAAAGTCACTCGCAATGTTATTTGTGTGTGAAAGAAGCAACAGACATAGATTCTCACTCACTCCTAAGATAAGATTAAAAAATACACAATATACATTGAAGGTCGTTTAATAATGAAATGCCGAGTAACCACCATTCTGACGCAATGGTGGTTCATTCAAGCTGGGACAGAACGACGTCATCAATAATAAGAGTTCAGTCTTGCGCAAGGAGGATGGCAACGAGGCCTCTGTACTTTTCGCGCTTACCTGGTCGAGTTCAAACTCTACGGCATCGGTGGCCTGATGTAACGCCTGTCTAACGGCAGCGAGTGACTTTGGACGCTCTCTCTCCAGGTGTTCAAGCGTCTGTCGCTTACGGAAGAACGACAGCGTGGTGACGGGCATGGTGGATTTGTGGTCACTTGGTCATCACCTGTAGATTGGACGGAGATGGCTCCAGTTGAAATTTGTTTGTAAATATTTTTCGACCATGCAATTATTCGTTATGGCACCTAATGAGCCAACGTAAGATTTGCCCGAAAGGCTGAACGCACCAATGGCATGACACGGCTGAACGGTACTTTCTTCTGTACGCTTCTTGGTCCTCATTAAAGGATCGCACGCTTAGTGGAGCATAATCGAAATGGTTCAAAGATAGCAGTAGCGTATAGCTCTGAATGTTCCCTACATTACGCGAGCTGTTTATTTGAGACAGCTAGATGATAGCTATTAAAGGGTTGATAACCAAAATTCGTGTGGTAAGCTTATTGCCCTAATCTTGAAGTATACCAATATTGTCAAATACCTCCACAGTCAATATTTTAAAAAGGAACCCCACGTTGCCACTTCGTTTTTCTTGACTAATGAACAAAATTAGGGATTTAACTACCAGATTACCACAAATAAAGCCCAGGAATCCGCGCCTTAAGGTATCACATCGGGCATAAGCATGTTTTGACCGAGCCAAGTGATTTACTAGGCCTTTTTGTTTCGTTTGTTGTGTAAAAGTATTTGTAAGACATTTTAAAGGAACGGAAACTGGGTGAGCGAACCACACTAAATGCATGTTAGCGAACGTTAGCAAATTAGGAAGTTAGTTCATCGGAAGGCGCGTTTCTTCACTGTTGGTTGTTTAGCGTAGCCTAAAGGTGCATGTATAAGGCCAATGGAAGGAGAGTCTGAGTGAGGGACAAGAACACACCGACTGTGTTTTAAATCCATATGGCCCAAATTTTGCATTGTAGATACAAGTACAATTATATTACACTTTGTGTTAGAGGATTTTATTACTGTCAAGTTGTTTTTGAAGACATATTATATCAATACCAACGAAAATCCCTTCGGGGGTTTAATTCTTATTTCATGATAGGTACAAAATGTATAGGTATGTTTATAAAGCAACAATCCGACTATGATTACAATATTATACTCTTTATAGGCATACTTACTAAGTCTAGAAGATTATCCAAATCCACGCGTCAGGATAGGACTTCTGTTTCTCTGAGAAGTTTTTCTTTCTCGTGCTTTTTAGGGGTTGCACTATTCTTATGGCTTAGTTGTGTTTTACAGAACTTGCTATGCGAATAATTCCTCATGGAATCTAGGTTATTCGTGAAATCCGCAAAAAAAGAAGAAAAAAATGCGAAATTTAGCCGTTTACAGTACTGGGAAAGATGTAATATTTTCGTGAAACTTAATCAAGCGGATATCTTTAATGATCAAGCATGTGTTAAGGTTCAGTTTTTTCAGTGAGGTAATCGACTAAGCGCCATATCAACAAAACGCGTGCCGCCGCAGGGATATACAAGAATACATTCTATTTTATAATTGACAGATTTCAATGCCCGTGTACTAACCAATGGGACTACCATAATTCACATATTAACTTGTAATTTTGTCTAAAATTGGTCATCTTGGTTCTACCGGTCGTTATGACGGACGCTAGTGGCTAGTGATACAAAGAAGCACTTGGTGTAAAGCAGGTCCATGAGGATATATCATCTGGCCAGAATTTGTGAAGAACCCTCTCCCCCCCCCCGCAATATGGCAACAAACTATCTTGCAGTAACCTGTTTTTAACACCGACTACTGAAATGACATCTTTTATTGGCATAGAAGAAAGCCTTCATGAGCGGAGCCGAAATAGATCAGGAAGTCTGAAACTGAGGGTAACCGTACCGCATACAGCATACACAGACATAAGAAAACACATACCTTACTTTGGTATCCTAACAGTAAAGTGCTTTGATTAAATCCGCCCGGCCAGGTCCAAGGCTAGCGTAACTTGGGGCAACCTAACTGTTTAATCCTCTGTGGCCGCGACCAAAAGAAAATAACGTCACCTTCGTTTGTGACCAAGTCAATTAATCAATAAGTCACTTTGATCCTAATCATGCTGTTGTAATTGATTGAATGATTGATGGCTGATAAACTCGGGACACCTTGGTGCGCCACACATTGGTGAATTGAGGAATTATTTTGATAAATGGACTTTGTCTTCTAAGAATCAATTTCGGACAAATGAAGATTATAATCAAACTGAACAGGTTCTCTCTCTATGCACCAAATCAATGATGTGGATCTGTCTTAACCTAGTGCTGTTTATGTCACTTGCTTGGTATATCCTGCTCCATGTAATTGAAAGGTTCTTGTGGTCTCCTTAAATATACACCTGGGGAAGGATATTTTGTAGAGCAGTTAGCAGAAGCCATTTTCAGCCCTGCTGGACTTGCCAAATGGAACATTTCTGTTGCATGAAGTGCTGCCACCAGCACACAATCTTGACATATGCAAGTCCTCTCACAGCAGTTGATCTTTTTTCATATCTTTTCCACCACAAATAAATCAAAGACAAAAAGAAGAAAAGTCAATATGTAGACAAGTAAAATATCAACAATTTATTTACAAAGTCACTGCATACTCCATTTTTTGAAAAATTCATTAGTCAGAGAAGTTGCATCGGTTGTTCATATTGGACTAAACCATAGGGACTGAGCATGAACAAAATATGTGAACTCTCCTACCCAAGACACCGGTACTGAAAGCAAACATAGTCTCTAAGATTTCATTTGAGGAATAAATACAAAGCTAGCAGTCCTTGGTTGTCTAGTTTGACTGCTGGGGTAGACCAGAAGTGTAAAGGATTTGGATGCAATTTGAGGTCTACCCCAGCGATCTTAATTAGACAACCAAGTACCTACAGCATGGTATTAATCTTCAATTCTAAAATGGCTCATAGAATAAGAAATAGTGACCATTGGCCATCAAATTTAAACCTAGTGGCCCTTGGTTGCGACTCCATCAAAAGGAGGCTGCACATATTTTTCATCACCAGCAATGATATTCTCTGAACAAGGCCTTTTATTTGTGATTATGGTACCACATAACAATCTATTCACTAAAGTTATTTCCAAGCATGAAGCTACACAGCTTTGAACGGCCATGATTGTTCTTTCACAATAAAGTCTTCTCACTGAACTTCATTCAAGGTCTTCTCAGTGAACTCTATTCAAGATTACAACCCATCATACAAAAACAACTGTATAATTTACTGCAATTCCTTGTGTCAAATCAAGTCTCTGACTCCCAAAGGCCAAATTACAGGCCAGTTGTGTCTTCATTTTACCAATTGCCACCACTGATATGATTGCACGTCCTAACACAACTGACACAGGACCAGGTTAGCACAATGACACAGAAATTCAGTACATGTCTCCTATTTCTTGTCAGCAGGCACCACATCAAATCCTTCCAGGAACTTTTCTTGTCTGACAGCATACATTGAATAGAAGTCTGGGTCCTTAGTCAAGGTTCATCAACAAAATTTTGGGCTGTTTACATACAAACATGCAGGCTAATGCAATTCATGGTCTTCATCATTCAATAATCGGTCCGGGGAGCTGCCAGGACAGCATGATATAACACTATTCACTAACCGTCTAACCGTAGCGTCCATGCTAACACTAACACGGACAACAGCACACAGATCACCACACTGACACAACCCGCAGACTAGCTGAACAGATCCAAGTCAAGCAACAGGGAGTGGGATCCTGCTGATTTAAGACGTCAGTGGTGCCAAGCCAGTGCAGTGCATATACACAAAATATACACTATATAGACTACATCAGACTCAGTACATATCATAACTGGAAAGGATACAGATTCCAACCACGCTCCCGCCTAATAACGCACCCGTAAGCAGGTTCCGCCGGCGCAGACCTCTCATATCTTTTGCCCTCTCGAGATTCATCTTTTCTAATTTACGAATAAAGTACTTGTCGGAGTCTTTTAGCCGGCTGAACTCCTTGGTCATGTCGACCTTTTCCATGCGATCACTGCTCGCCATTTTGTAACTTTTGGAAGTCATGTGATAGAAAACTAACCACTGATTGGATTGAACGCAGATCACATGGCAAAAGTCACATGATTTCAGCATGGCGGACGAACTTGTCAAATAAATTTATAACAAAAAACGACATGGGCTGAAGTGAAAGTCAGTTGATGTAAATTATTGACTGAAAGTAAGCTCCAGGTATGTTGCATATGGTATATGGGTACGGCTAAGCCTTACATAGCTTTTCATATGGCATAGCTATTAGTATTTGGCATTGTTACATGTTACTACGTTGATTATGCACATGATGATGATGTATTATTGGTAACCTTAGATTAGAATCGATGCCATCAAGGATACATAAAGTCTTTATCAATGATATGACAGACTCTAGCATTAGCCATAATACTTTCACCAATATCCTTTGCAGTACAAGAGATGGGCAACCTTCTTTGTAGCGGCCAAGATAGTCAGAGGGCTGAACGAAAACAGGCATCATACTTTGAGAGAAATGGCTCATTTCGGAGATCGGACAAATCCATCTCACATAGAGACTTCTTAAGACTGGTTGAGACTGCTGAAGGAGGTGATCAAGTCTATGTTTGCTCGTATTCTAGATGGGTGAGGAACCTGTATCGGATTTTGTGCTTCAGTGTTAATGCAGATTACGTCAGCGCCAGGCCAAGCTACCAGAGACTAGTAACTGTGGCTAGACCAGATCTTCAGAATGGAAGAAATTTTCAAGTTCAACACTTTTCTAGAAGATTTATCAGGATAAGGGAGGGAAAGTATTCTTTCCGAGTGGAAATCCCAGAAATATTTTCAGGCATTTGTGCTGAACGGACTGAGCTTCCATCAGATTTTCATCATTTTACTGACTTGATTCTTGAGGGCTCTCCATTTTACTATGGAGTCGCACGCATGATAGGTTATAGGGCTGGTATCTGTGTCATTCATTGTTGTGATCCGAAGAAGAGCTGCACCCAACAAATTTTAGTCATTCATCTCAACAGCAAAACATGTTTAGCGAAAATACCAGTGGAGTCTGATTCTAGTACTCAGCAAAACAACAGATACAATTCAAATCCACCTGTTGATTTTAAAGAGGCTTACATATCGCGGGATGCCAGTCAAATTTTCATTAGACCAGATGATACTCCAAAGAGAACTCCTCAGTTTCAGAACGTTGGCCCACCGCTAATGACAAAACATGAGGAAACCGAGTCTGGCCTTGTAATCTTTCAGGCCGAGAACTTCCCTGGTGCTCTCGCTTTCGACAATCGGTACCCTAACCGCTACTTATTCCAAGCATATCAAGACACATTGTATCTTGTTGACTTGAAATCGGATGTTGATTTAGAAGTTGTTAAATGGCAACAGTTAGTGAATCTCGATGCGGATGTGGTGCAGGTCAAATCTAGTCACAGTGGTCAGTACTTAGCGCTTCGTTGCGTAAGTCCAACGCGTGTTGGTGAATTCCGTCCTTGTTTGATGAACTTCATCTACATCATTGCTGCGGATAACTTCCAGACCTTGTTCTGTTGTGATGCTAGAGGCCCCTATTGGCCTATTTCTGAAACCATAAACTATCAGGTATTTCCATGTTTCTCGACGTGTGATACTCTTGTCTCGTTCATGAGGAATACATCATCGAAACGACAAGTATTTATCTACAAGTTACCAATCACAAAAGCATCGTTGCAGAATTCTTGTCGTTCAGTGATCCTTCGACAACTAGGATCCTTCCATAATGTTAACAGTCTCAATTTACCCAACCAAATTAAACAATTCCTGAATTATAAACTATGAGACTTGGAAATATCTATTGGTATTTCCCTGTGAACAGTTTAATAAATGCTTTGGCTATCAAATATTGGGCACGTTGCTCCTGAAATATCAAAATTCATACATATATGAGACAGTTCAATGGACTATTCATAATTCTATTGTATGTGGACTTGTATTCTAGGAGACTTCCATTTCTGTCACACTAGGATATTGTCACTTGGATATTTTCACCTGTTGCCTTCTTATTGAGTGATATCTTTTTTTGTGTTCCTCATCATGTTGGAATGTTTAGATTGAAGTTTCTATCAGACAGCATTAGACATATAATTCAACCTGTCTTTTAAAGCTTATATGCTTAGCGGACCTTGCTTATCTTTACCTAATACCAGTCATCTGTCACACCGTGCTTCACTCATTCATATCATTTAGAATTAAGAAATCTAATAGTACTATAACATGTTATGTTTATTTTATTTAGTTTATGACATTTTACAAGATTTTATACAGACTTGAAATAAAGTTTTTTCTCTCATAGTTCAATCAATTTGGTTAGTTGAGTGATTTTGTTCTTCTCCACTGCAGTCTTAGATATAGAGGGCCAAATGTAAGGATTGTCTGGTGAGGAACATCTCAAAATGGTTGTCCCATGGAGACAAATACAGGAACATCCATGAAAAGGTTGTGAGCTGGAGGATGAATGAAGGACGTAACATCTTCAGAACAGTTGAAGAGACATATTGGAAATGGTTGTCCCTTGGGACGAATGAAGGACCATCTTCACAAGTGTTGGTTCATTAGGACAGATGAACCTCTCAAATAGTTGTCTGCTTGAAGACAGACGAAAAGATAACTCCAAGAGGGTGGTCCCATTGAGACAAATGAAGGAAAATTGTCTCATGTGGACCGGTAAAGATACAGCTCCGAAAGGGGTGTCGGATGAGGACACGTGAAAGAACAACTTCAAAAGGCAAAGGGTTGCCCACGAGGACTAAAATACGAACATCTATGAAAGGGTTGTTTGCTTGAGGCAAGTATCCATAAAGATGGCTTTAATCTATACTTACTGGAGGACCAATGAAGGATCACCTTTGAACGAGTTGTCTGGAAAAGGACAATCCAGCAATGGGTCAGGATAACCAACCACCCAATGTCAAAGGGTTCTTCAGGCAAGGCTGTGGTGACGATGAATGTCAATCTGTGGTGTTGCATTTGGCAAGTCGTAATGTTTGCCAACAGTCTTGGTGAACTGAGATGTCTTGTTAAGTCTATCCATGTACCACAATACTTCTTCTTCAGTTTTGTCATTTCCAAGGTCTGTATACAGATGGTGCTTCCATAACCATCTATCTGCACAGACCTGACAGATTAATGGAAGCCTTAGTTTGGACAAATTAAGCAAAAAATCTGAAGAAATAATTGTCTTTTAAATGAATATTTTATTCATGATCTGACTGTACATACTTTATTCATATAAATACACATTGACTATTTCTCAAACAATACACATTGACTATTTCTCCAACAGACATTTATACCCTGGGGAAAGGAGAACAAAGGCAACTGATCTGTTTTAGGTCCTTCTGCAGACGTTATATAGAAAAGATAGAAATTCATGACATGTTTGTAGGACTTCTTCTACGGTGGGAAGCCTGCGTTGATATCATGATCAGCTTTATTCAAAGAACAGAACAGTTAAGTCTCTTGGATATTTTCTTCAATGACATGGATGACGACGGATGGCCCATAATGAACATGATTTTGTTGAGAATGCTTAGAGGATCACTTCAACAACGACCACTTTAATTGTTCCTTCGCTGATTGTAAAACCTGGAATAGAATAAAAAGAAATGGTAAGAGCATATCAACACATTAGAGGTTTAAGAACAGATGTAGTCCCTCTAATACCATTCGAAATCGCCATATTGATTGCTTGCTTGCTGGGCCGGGATTCTGACCTCGCTCTTACTGTCAGAACTTAACCAAGGCTGAGGAACCAGGCAGGTACATGTAGCTAGCTTACCTTTTTTTGTACCAAGAGTTATTACTGGATGCATTTGGTTTGGTGCCAGTGCTTCAGCCAATGAGGGGAAATATTCGGAGCCACACAATACACCATAGTGAATGAAACACATTACTTCCAGGTGTGCATAATTAATTAAGGCCCTCCTGCTTTTATGATTGCATGACATGTACAGATAACCTGATCTACATCACAACTTTTGCTGAACCCGCCGCCTGGCTCTAACAAGCCAGTTGCTAGCCTGATTAGGTAATCAAGTTGTCAAACACATAATTGGCTATATCTTCAAAATGGATGGAGCTAATTGCATTTGGTTTTCTGTATTGTATAAAGTGTTAGGTACACTTTTGAAATCGTCTTACAGCAGAAAATGGCAAAAAACCTTGATATATGGCCTTTAACTCCCAAGTTCCTCAAAATGACAATCTCTCATACCCTATTCTAAAGTCGCTATAGACATCTCTGACACAGTTTTACCTGTCATTCTAATTCACACATAATATCAACGTTTAAAGCCAGATACACTGTACAACCCCCTCCACTGCAGACAAGAGACCCGAGTGTCTACTCAAACTACAGATTTAAGTAAAAACCAAAACTACATAAGGCTCACTTATATATTTTTGGTACAACTTATAAAAATATATCAACTGAAACCCATACATGTACTTGATCAACACAGCATGGATCAAAGAAAATAAAATGAAGAAAAAAATAAATCAGACTGGTGCCAAGGTTTACTCTTTTCTACAGTGAAGGAGAGGATTTTTCTATGAAACCAGACCTGTTCCACATCTTCTCTTAAGGATACAACTCCCTGGAAGAGTGTTAATGACATTGAGTGAGAACAAAGCAACAACTCCGCCCAATCTCCAAACTTTTCCGTATCGAATCTCAGCAAGTGCTTGTAGCAGAATCACACCAAGCTATACAACAGGAACAGGTTTTTTATGTTTCTTTGCGCCACATGAATCTCACAGAGGCGACTCCTATGCATCCTGGTTTTTATGTATCCCCAAATCAAAGGCTGGAGTTCATGAAATATGGACCCCAGGACAAAATGGAATGACCCATTTCTCACAGAAATAATAAACCTAAAATGCTTCAAGAACTTTATCAAAGAAAATATCTTTTAATTTACCTGCGAAACAGTCTGTTCTCCTAAAGGTATATCGTCCATCCTTATTGCCACACGATTTGCAACTACATTTGGATCACCTTCTAGAATTATTCTGAAATAGAAATTGACACTCTCCACATAATTTTATGAAACTGGCAAGGTAAATTCAGCACTATTAGGATAAAATTTAGATTGCCAATTTTTCTTTTCCGATTGTGGGAAGGTACAGCAAATATTTAGAGGAAAGTGAGGAGGAACAATTAGATACATTTTTACTTACCCTCCATCACAGATTTCATCAACAGCCAAGAACACTGCGTCTAAATTTTCCAACAACGACCGCTTTTCCACATTTTTCCGTAACATCGAACTAATGGAATCGTAAAGACAATTCAGCACACTCACTAGGATCAGCTGAAAGATAAAGAAATCGACAATGCAACAGGTTAGCAAAAGTAAATTGATGAACAGATTACAGATCCTTGAAAAATACTTGTATTGGTAAAGAGCCAAAGATAGGAAATACATGTATTGTATGATGGTAAGCCCAGCTCTCCAGGAATGGGTACATTGTAAGGTTGATTATCTTGTAAAAACTCATTGTGCTTCCTTCCTCTTTCTCGCTGACTTCCAGGCATTTTGTCAATAAATTGCATGCAGTCCATTCAATCAAATTCTCACCTCATTTCCTTGCTGATTGCCCACCACATAGAAATATAAGTCCACATTACTTCTATAAACACAGGTCAGGCCTTCTAACATGATGATCTCAGCTGGAAAGAAAACAAACAACGTTATACTTCTAAAAACATAAGTCTCGCCTTCTATAATAATAATAATACTAATAATAATAAAATACAGTATATTATAGTGCCCTGTCCAAGCTCTAGGCTTGCTCCAGGGCACTGTACAGAGTTTCAAGCATTTTAAAATGTCTATATGAAAATAATAATTAAGTCCATTTTAGTTAAAAGTGTCCATACTAAAAGTGTCCAAAAGGGTTAAATGTCAAAAGCTGATTTAAAAAAGCATGATGATCTTGGTTTGGTGCGTTATTTTATTCTTGTAGTTTTTCGAATCGTTTTTTTAAAGATAGGATAGTTTTCAGACAGGCTAATATCCAAAGATACATTTCGCTAGGTCATACAGGGTTTTTTTTACAAGAAGATTGCTGTTAATTTTTTTGTGAGAAGGTGATTTTATATTCTACCATTTGCTCTGTGTGTTTTGTTGAATAGATTCAGTTCAAAGGCCTTTTCTTCTTTGACTTTTGGAAACTGGTTGTCATAGTACTGTAAAGAAGAGACAACAAAATATCATACATTTATAGTAACATTATTCAAATGATTTTCCTGGTGCTTTTTTCTTTGCCAATCGTATCATTGATTTCATCAGTAGTTGCATCTAAATTAAAGACATTATCCATACCTTTGTCAGTAAGCGCCTTCCATCGTTATCCATTATCAGAATGGCCTTCACAGTGTAAAGAGAGGGTTCCTGAAACAGTTAATGATGCTATTCGATTCTAAGAAGAAATTGGCTCGGGCTTGAAATATTAAGAGTTGACTGTCATTATTTGGAATTGGGAGTAGTTGGGGCAGGGTTGTATTTAACTGTTTGATCCTAGGCCATGGTGGGGAACAAGCTATTAGCCTCTTGGCTTCAAGGGGGCAACCTTTTGACACTGGAAGACAGGCTGCCAGCTATGAGCTAGCCTCCATGCCAGGGGAGAGGGTGTGTTTCATTTCAGTGAAAATTTGGTTTTTAGCATGAACTCCAAAGAGTCACATTTTGCATAGTCCAGAATATATTGTCGTGGATCCAGGATCTTCAAATACGCAGATGAAGTTGCCACAATTTAGCAATCTCATCAATCTAAGAGTTTCTTTTTTGAAACACCCTGTACAAAAAAATACACTACGGAATCTACAGGAAGGCAACACAGTTAGTTGGAACAGACAGATCAAGTGTAGTTTTTCAGTCAGAACTAATGGCATTATCTTAGAAAGGTACATTTTTGGTTTTTCTAGTGACAATTCTAACATGACACAAAATTTGGTTGCAATCAGGATATCTTATCATGTAGAAAACGGCTGTTTATTATGATAAATTTTACGAACTGGAACAGGAGCATCCATTTCGGCATCGACGTGGAGGGGATTTCTCATTTCAAAGCGAGGCTGACCTGTCGATGAGGGATTCCCTAAAATGGCAAAAAGTAATGAAGAGCCTTTGAGGGTGAGAATAAAAGCAAAATAGATAGATAAGGAGACGGCTTTGATAAGTTATCTGGTGACATTTTTTGTTAGCTGTTAGTTTTGCCATACATTGATAATGCTGCTTTGCCTTGACACCTTCTATCATTCATGTGAAATTGATTGAGAACGACAGAAATTTTGTAGTTTTTGAAAATACAGGGTGGTCAAAAAACTCAACATCAAGGCTCAAAAACAAATATTTGATTCCTGAATATGTGAAGGTTTCTATTGATTGATTGTGAATACAGTCATATGCAGACAGAAGTCAGGCAGTTAGCTGTTTTAACCTGTTATGCCCTAAAGATCCATCCACTGTCTATAAAGTATAATATCAAGTCTCATATGAAAACAAAATATATTACATGTAATTTCTTTTCATTCTTTTTATTCTAATTTCAGATTCTCTGTATCCATGGTTACAGGTAGGTACATCATATGCATTACTGCATACAGAGTCAGTAGCAAATAACAAACTCCAGAGATTTTGTACTTCAAGTGAACTAATATTGCAAGGTTTTACCAAAAAACATTTGAAGTTATAAGTGTTTGTTGTAACCTTGACGATAGGCTTATATTGAATGACTTCATAAAAGATAAGTGAACGTGATTTTTCTAAAACTGGAGACTGAGAGAGATGACATCATAGCATTGAAGCATAGCATTGAATCCAACCAACAACTATTATATTTCAGACAGAGTGGACAGGCCTTCAGAGAAAGAACTGGGGCTTTCAGGAAAATAGTCAAGAAACAAGCAGACCTTGGTTGGTATAAAGTCGTCAATTTCGAGCTCAAATTATTGGTGTTTCGGTATGAAAGTTGAAACTAGTATGATACTGTGCTGACACAATTTTTCTACATCTGTTCTTGTCTTCCTCTCAGTCTTCATCAACGCCCCCAATATCGTGCCACCATTTGAGAATGCAGAAGGTGATTCAGTAAATGCTGCAGGTATGCTTTTTGTCTTGGACATTTTCTCCTTCTTTTGTTGGTGAGGTTGGGCCCTTGGTCCTGGCCGGTGTTGGTCAGTGCTACAGCTATGTTCAAAATAACAAGCCAACCCAAATAGAGTAGTATGCTGTCCTTACCTGAGAGGTGTCCTGATTACAGAGGTCTGTTTAAATGGAATTGACAGGATTGGGACCAAAACCAGTGTTCTTAGAGAGGTTCCACTATACATGTATAACTAATGTCTGCTGGAAAACATCATGCCAACTCCTTTGGGACTGAATAAGGTGGCCGGGCTGTCACCTTTGACCTGCTACTTCTTCAAAACCGGCACAGAAAAATACATGTTTCTCTCATGTTTTCCCAATGTAAATGGATGCTTATTCCTATTGTCTTTCAGACCAAAGGGGCTGGTGGTTCTCTAGAGAAGATGACTACTTCTTGGCTAAGGAGAGGTCAGACTGCTGCAAGGGCTATGAAGAATCTCTAGAAGTTATCAAGACGGCCTTTGAAGAACAAGGTCCATTTGATGGTGTACTGGGCTTTAGCCAGGGGGGTTCCATGGTCTCCTTATTATGCGGTTTACGGGAACAAAATCCAGGTGATTACACTACTATTGGGCCATGGCTTTCTCTTACTATGAATGAATCAATCCAATTTGGAAACCATTTCTAAATAAACTTTTTCTATTTTCAGATTCTCCATTTAAGTTTGACTTCGCTATACTCGTTGCAAGTTTTCAAAGCCGTTCTTCTCAACATGATATCCTTTATTCCAAACCTATCACCTTGCCAACATTGCACGTTTTCGGAGATACGGATAAAGTCATTCAAAAAGGTGAGACCACTGCAATGTTTTAACATCTTTCTTGCGTAACAGGCTGATCTGATAAGAAGGTACGGTACACATAGAGGATGTCATCTGTGAGTTCACCAACATTGTAATGTCACACAAACCTTTTATCGTTTTTGTCAAACAACATTTGTTATAAAGTCAGAAAAGAATGCCAAATGCCACTGATCCCCCTTCAGCAAATATTAACAGCGCATAATTTAGTCTTCATTGGAGGTGACGGTGAAACTCAAACAAATCTAAAAACTCTTGGTACTGCTTTTCAGAAATGAGTGAAGAGCTCCTGCCACACTTTGTGAATCCCATAACGCTTCAACATCCCGGAGGACATTTCATACCTGCATCTGGCCCACAAAAAAAAGTCTACTTAGAATTCCTCAAGGACATGATGGCGAGGAAAATCAGCTCTTGAAAAAGGAGAAATGGATTGGTGTTTTTTGGCAGTGTGGCACAATGATTTTGAAAAGGGACGCTTTTGTTGGACAGTATTGATTAGGTTTCATCCATGAGATATAGATTGTCATTTTTATCATGGTCATGGTCATAATCATCTCTTGTATTTATTTCACCGGTTTATTGTCTGCAGATATATATTGGGGGGGGGGGGGGGGGTTGATTAGATATTAGAAAATGTTTTATTCACTGTAACATCACTAGTTTTGAAAAATAGGAGCCGTTGAGGTTCGGGTTTACATGTGTAACAGTGCAGATGTTATATTGATTGCAGACATTATGAAATATCAATCATTGTTAAGAAACATGTTTTGTTGTGTTTTATCATACAATGCGATGTTCACCCTGGAGAATCAATTCCCCAGATTGTCCTTGGTATGAACTGGTGATGGCACTGTCCTCAGCATCGTCTGGAGGTGACAGTCCAATTAGACTGAACGTGATATGGTCCTGAGGACTTCAGGTGAAATGGTCCTTAGTAAGGACTGGAGGTGTTCTGGTCCAAATAGAGGACTGGAGGTGTCATGTTCCTAATTTTAAAAGGACACGTGGTTTCATGGTCCTAATTGTAGGGTGGATGTGACAAGGTCCTCGATACAGAAGTGATGTTATGTGGTCTGGATGTGACAAGGTCCTCAATACGGAAGTGATGTGATGTGGGCTGGATGTGACAAGGTCCTCAATACAGAAGTGATGTGATTTGGGCTGGATGTGACAAGCAGTAGCTAGGCTTTGGTGAAGGGTGCTCCTTTATGTTATAAGTGTTGCGTTGCCACTGGCGGCTCCTGAGCTGGTCGGCGTCCTGAACTGGACCACGATCACGAAGTAGGTTAGGAACATCCCAATTGTCTGAAATAGGGGGAAAGAATGAAGTTAAATGAGGTTCCTTGTATCTGGTGTCTAGACTAGGGCAGGTTAAAGACCACGCCAAGTGAGAAAAATTATGAGCAGCTTGCGTGCACTCTACCTCTGGCCAAAGTCGGAGTCACTAAGCCAATAAATCCCATTTCATGGCGCGTAATTAGCGGAGTGGCGCACAAAAACAACGCGCATGCACCCCGCCTTAGGGGAGGAATACTCCCTTGAGAAAATCACCTCCAAGTGCAGAGCGAAATCCGAGGAAGAAGAATATTAGAACATTGGGACTAAAATCCCACATGTTAGGATCACATAGGGCTTCCCTGGAAATATCGCTGTCTTTATTTTTGTTGAAGAGAAGCGCGCCATCCGTCATTGATCAAACAGTGGTGTAATTCTGTAAGTTACGAAATTTCTTACGGTTTTTCAAATGAAAAATACACTATCCGCGAACTCAAGAAGTCAGTATCGCAGTAGGTGTCCAGAAAAGAGGCATGGGGGGGGGGGGGGGGGGCAACTATAGGGCAAACATCGGAAGTTTATGAATGTACATGTACTTACCGTGAGTATCGTGGGCTTATCAATGACAAATAAGCCAAGGGCAGTCACACCAATGGGCGGACCAGACAGTTTGTTCAAGAAAGCAGTCAACTGAAATAGGGATGAAACAATTAGAACCGACGTCGGATGGATGTACAATAGATCTAAGACCTTTCGAAGGTTAAAAAAGGAAATACTATATACATTGTACATGTGGTCGTTCGGTAAAAATCCCTAGTGCTGACATATAGTCCAGGGCTCTTTAAATTTGACCGCCAAAATCCTTAAATTTTGGAAAAACGCCCCATCCACTGACAAAACAACTTCCCCTATGAAATTCTGGCTATACGCCTATATATATGCAAACTATATATGACTTGTTCGAAACAAAAAAACTGGATTGATGACCGATTTGACAAAAGATTAAGTGAAAGCGAAGCACCTCTGTAAGATCCCGGATGTTGGAAAGATTCTGCAACTTGATGTCATGCAACCGTGAGAGACTTGCATGGGCCTGCAAAGATAAATAGGCACAACGGATTAATTTCTATGCATACGTCTTCATTGAACCAAAAATCTCAGGAAAGCCACTGACACTGGCAATATGCAAGAAGTTGGGCTTTTCATCATATAACCTTAGAAACAGTTTACAGGAAGTCCACTGAAAATAAATCCATGTGTAGGCTCCTTTCCGATGACTGCGTACACATTTGATTGATCATTACCACCGGAACTCTCCCCAAACTCAGCTTTTGGAAATGGCCGAAGAATACTTACGGCATCGTTGATGAAAGCGCCATCGTAGAGGACCAAACCAACAAAGCAGGAAGATACTCCAATCCAGTAAAGATATGGGACGAGGTAGACAGTATTGGTTGAGATTGACTGGTCCGACAGAACACTTATGATAAGTAGAATCAGCATCGCCAAGGGAAATATCAAATTGACGGAAATATGAAATCCGAGAAGATCGTCTGCTTTCTCAATCAATCTTGAAACTATCTGGTGGCGAAATCTGTAAATGTCCAAATCACCTTGGAATCGTCCTTCGTCCGTTATTTCGCTGCTAAAGGCATTGTTGAAGCATTTGAGCTCAAGACGCAACGCCAACGAGATGCAGTGGCCAAAAGTTATTGGAAAGATCCAGCTGGCAGTGTGGTAGCCCTGTGCCACCACCAGACAGCAAATCGCCAGGGTCTGACCCCAGGCTGGGAATGAGTAAAATATGGAAACTGGTGTCTTTAAGTCGTCCAGAAAATTTGTGATGAGAAGTAAATACCCAGAGAGTATAACATTCGCGACAACAAATACAACAGAGATGCACGTCGTGATTATTGCGCGCCGCCGAAGGTGTTGTTTAAAACATTGGCGCTTAATCTGACACGATTCCAAGACTTCGTTGAAATTCATGAAGAAAAGAGGCGCTTTCTCCTCTTGGAACCACGCCCTGGAGCACGAGATTGCTCCACAGAGGCACCAGGTCAGCCAGGATGAATTGAGCAGTTTCCCGAAGAGAGCCTGCCCAAACCCGTCCGTGGTATTAAAGAGCGTGAGCGTACGCACCAAAGTGCTCAGAATGATCAATCCGGGAACAATCCCGTAGATTTGCGTCACGAAGCGTAATCTGCAATTTTTATCGTGCCTCGTGTTGTGGAGTCCAAATAATTTCATTGCCATAAGTAACGGGTATAGAGCATCGTACAGGAATGTCTCAGTGTACACGCCTTTCCGTCTGGCTGCCATGTTTTTGGACTTCTTTGTGGTCTCTTCCGCCTCGTCAATCTGGAGGTTGGACATTGGTACCACAGACATCGTCACAGCTATGCAGCCAGAAACATGTAATACATCAGCTGGTTTCTTTATGAATTCTGAGAGCCCTTTACCATTCCCCTTATATCCTAGAATAACAGCGCCATTCGTATAGTCCTTCCCTCGCACACGTTACTGACATAAGCACAGTCATTAGTGCCGATGGTTGCACAGACGTTCAGGATGATATTCCTTGCATTTGTACCTTGCATGATCGCCTCCCTCTCTAACAGCACTGCTCACTGACAACAACACCGTGGGAATCACCGGCAAGGGAGACCTGTGTGAATCCAATTGTTTTTGTGCATTATTGAAAACTTGGTCAAATAGTTTTTGCATTAGTTTCTGGCAACATGGTAAATGTAGCTTAGTGCAGGTGTTTATGTATTACATTACACGTTATTTACTAAATAAACACGAACTATTCCACCATTAGGGATGAAATCATCTCTATTCCCTCTTGTACAGTTTAGGACTGAGAAGTGCTTCTATTTGTTTGTCGTCGCGTTGTGCGCCCGCAAGAGTAATTGATACATTGTCGATCGGAATCAATGCTCGGCTTTGTTTTGCTCTTGATCAAATTTACAATCGCCCGATTCGTATTTTCAGTAATGGACACATAATTGTTTGGCTACCACTTTGCACCAGTCCGGTCACTGCGGTATGCTCGGAAATTAGATGATCAAATGAAATCAAATCATAAATGCAAATATCATCAAGTGCTAATGGTTCTATTCAGGAAAACAGATGCAAATATCATCAAATGCTAATGGTTCTGATTCTAATCAGGAAAACAGTCCATGTCGATGGATACGAGCCAAACATAACCCACGTGGTCAAAGTGCGTTCATCAAGATCTAAAGATAGGACGACAATACCACAGCATACGACAACTGAGCTGGCGGCGAGGTGGGGTCACAATTTACTTGGGACAAGGCAGCGAAAGACAGAAAGAAGTGAAGAGGTTGTGTAGTGCTCTTATGCCCCACGAGGGATCGGAAAAGCCATAAATAATCAAGTCGGCTAAAGAGACGAGTGACCATACCCAACGCTACAGTAGAAGAGGAAAAGAGCAACGACGGGGAGGTTGACTTGATGAACAAACACACTCACCGCTTCGTTAAGACTTGCTCCATCGTAGAGGATGATCCCAGTCAGCAACCCAACAGAAATGAGCCAGTACGAGTAGGTGAAGATACTCATGGGTTCTGCACCGGTGTCCGAATCCCACAACACGTTATAACATATGAATATCAGTATGGTCAGATTAAGCACCAGACATACAGAAACCAGCCCGCTCAGCAAGTTGTCAGCTCTCTCGATGAGTTTGCAGATGACCTGATGCATGTACCTGAAGGTCTCTAAGTCATCATTGAACACGCCTTCCTCCGTTATTGCTTCCTCGAGGCTCTCATTATAGGTGTGCAACTCACTTCGTAACATGTAGACAGTGCAGTGTCCGAAAGCTAAAGGAAGCAACCATGCTGCCGTCTGGTACAGTTGCTCTGTGGCCATCACAATATCTGCCAAAATCTTACCCCATTCCGAAAAGGACTGGTAGACATAAATCGGTGCTTTCGAATCGTCGTAGAAATGCGTTGCAAACAGCATGTAACCTGCAAAAACTGTCTGTAGAAAAATGAAGCCGAGACATACAGCAGTGCAGATCTTAGCTCTTCGACGGATGAGATGCTTGATACACTTGCGGTGGATTTGACAGTTCATCGTGATGTCATTTACTTTGATGAAAAACGTTGGCGCCTTGTTGTAGGTGAACCACATTCTGAAAGACGAGAAGGACTCCCAAAAACACATGGTAAGAAACGATAAATTCAATATTTTGAAGAACAACCTCGGGCCGAACTGTTCTCCAAGAGAGAAGGAAAAACATTGCCTGATTACGCTGCTGAGTGTCATGAAGCAAATCGCAACGCCGTAGACTTGAGACAAGATGGTCACTTTCCCGCCTTTGCTTCGGTGCCGCGAGTGGTACAAGCCAAAGACTCCCATCGTTACCAAAAGTGGTCTTAGGGCCTGGTATAGAATGGATTCTGTATAACATGTCCTCCTCATAGAAACATTAGTCGGTCTTTCATCGTCACCTTTTGCCTCAAAGACTTGAACGGTAGTCGTCTTGGCCATTTTAATCACGCGGCTAGCAGCGACTGTAAGATCAGGTCGGGCAAGCAGCTGGACCACAATAATATCTGCCTGGGAAGAGGTAGGTCAACCCGGACAAGTTGTTAAAGTGTATCTGTCGACAAAAGTAACCACATCGTTACAACGGAAATAGAAAATTATATGTCGGTGGAATACAGTATATAATCAATAGCTTTTTACAGTGACTTCCGCCGGAACTGGAGCTAACTTATATTTCCCTCAAACGTTAATGAATATATTCAACAATCTCTGCTACTGCTAACATAGCTTGTTGTTTCAAAATTTTATCTCCCAATGACTCGAGGCTTATTCCTTCACTCCACGGAAGGCTAAAACAACAAGCCATAGTCGCACTCTATATATTAGCCTACGCCATTTGACCTCTGTGATCTTGAAAAGCAGGTGATGTAAGCCTACCTACCGTACAAGTCACAGAGACTTTGCTACGCCAGCTGCAAGTTGTGAAAGACAGGGGACTATCCCTCCTGCTACATCGGCCGCAAGTTGGGAAAGACAGCATACTATCCCTCCTGGGACACCAGCCGCAAATTGTGAAAGACAGGGGCACTTTCTCCTCCTACACCAGTTGCACATTTTGAAAAACAGGGGACTATCCCTCCCACTACACCAGCCGCAAGTTTTGAAAGACAGGTTTTTTCCTTCTGCTACACCTGCTCCAAGTTGTGAAAGACAAGGGACAATTACTCCTCCTTCCCAAAGCCTCAATTTCTCCATGTTACACAGGCTACAGCTTCTCAGTAGACTATTCATACTCGATTGATCACACCCACTCACCAGCTGGCTGTGTTAAAAGACAGGTTGAGGGCCGTTCCTCCGATGTGGCTAAACGACCAGCACATTGTGAAAGAAAGGCGACTACTCCTCCTGCTACATGCAGCCACTATTTGTGAAAGACGAAGGACTATGCTACACCAGCTGCAAGTTATAAAAGACAGAGGACAATTCCTTCTGCTATACCCGGCCACTAGTTGAAAGATGAAGGACTATTCTACACCAGCTGCAACTTATGAAAGACATGGGACTATTCTTTCTGCTATACCCGGCCACTAGTTGAAAGATGAAGGACTATGCTACACCAGCTGCAACTTATGAAAGACATGGGACTATTCCTTCTGCTATACCCGGCCACTAGTTGAAAGATGAAGGACTATGCTGCACCAGCTGCAAGTTATGAAAGACATGGGACTATTCCTTCTGCTACACCCGCCGCAAGTTCTGAAAGACATGAGACTATTCCTCCTTCGACACCCAACCACCAGTTGAAAGACGAATGACAATGCTACACTAGCTGCAAGTTGTGAAAGACAAGAGGACTATCCACTCTGCGTCACCAGCCGGACGTTTTGAAAGACAGGGGACTATTTCTCCGGCTACACGAGCCACAAGTTGTGAAAGACATGGGACTATTTCTCCTGCTACACCAGCCACAGGCTGTGAGAGACAGGGGACTATAAATCCTTCTTCACGAGCCACATGTTGTGAGAGACAAGGGACTATAAATCCTTCTACACCAGCCACAGCTTGTGAGAGACAGGGGACTATAAATCATTCTACACCAGCCAAAGGTTGTGAGAGACAGGCGACTATAAATCCTTCTACACCAGCCACAGGTTGTGAGAGACAAGGGACTATAAATCCTTCTACACGAGCCACATGTTGTGAGAGACAGGGGACTATAAATCATTCTACACCAGCCAAAGGTTGTGAGAGACAGGCGACTATAAATCCTTCTACACCAGCCACAGGTTGTGAGAGACAAGGGACTATAAATCCTTCTACACAAGCCACATGTTGTGAGAGACAAGGGACTATAAATCCTTCTACACCAGCCACATGTTGTGAGAGACAGGGGACTATAAATCCTTCTACACCAACCACAGGCTGTGAAAGACAAGGGACTATAAATCCTTCTACACCAGCCCCAGTCTGTGAGAGACAAGGGACTATAAATCCTTCTACACCAGCCACAAGTTGTGAAAGACAGGGACTATTTCTCCTGCTACACCAGCCGGACGTTTTGAAAGACATGGGACTATTTCTCCTGTTACACCAGGCGGACATGATGAAAGACAGAGGACTCTCCAATCAGCTACACCAGCGACAAGTTGTGAAAGACAGGGGACTATTTCTCCTGCTACACCAGCCACAAGTTGTGAAAGACAAAGGACTCTTTCTCCTGCTACACCTGCCGAAAGTTGTGAAGGACAGGGGACTCTTTCTCCTGCTACACCAGCCGGACGTTTTGAAAGACAGGGGACTATCCTAACACTTGCCACACTAGTCGCTAGTTGTGAATAATGGAGATAACTTTTCCTCTACCTACATTAGCTCAAGATTTGAAAGACAGGGGACTATCCCTCCTGCTACACTCGCTACACGTTTTGAAAGACGTACAGGGGACTATGCCTTCCACTACACCAGCCGGAAGTTTTGAAAGACAGGCTATCCCTCCTACCAAACCCGCCGTAAGTTGTGAAAGACAGGCGACTATTCATCATGTGACACCTCGCCACTATTTGTGAAAGACGAAGGACAATGCAACACCAGTTGCAAGTTATGAAAGACAGAGGACAATTCCTTCTGCTACACCATCCTGCTGAACCAGCCACAAGTTTTGAAAGGCAGGGGACTATTTCTCCTGCTACATACACCAGCCACAAGTTGTGAAAGACAAGGGACTATTTCTCCTGCTACACCAGCCACAAGTTGTGAAAGACAGGAGACTATTTCTCCTGCTGCACCAGCCACAAGTTGTGAAAGACAAGGGACTATTTCTCCTGCTACACCAGCCACAAGTTGTGAAAGACAGGAGACTATTTCTCCTGTTACACCAGCCACAAGTTGTGAAAGACAGAGGACTCTTTCTCCTGCTACACCAGGCGGACGTTTTGAAAGACAGGGGACTCTCCCATCAGCTACACCAGCCACAAGTTGTGAAAGACAGGGGACAATTCCTCCTGCTACACCAACCGGACGTTTAGAAAGACAGGGGACTATCCCACCACTTGCGACACTAGTCGCTAGTTGTGAATGATGGGGATAACTTTTCCTCTAACTACATCTGCTCAAGATTTGAAAGACAGGGGACTATCCCTCCTGCTACACTCGCTACACGTTTTGAAAGACGTACAGGGGACTATTCCTTCTACTACACCAGCCGGAAGTTTAGAAAGACAGGCTATCCCTCCTACTTAACCCGCCGTAAGTTGTGAAAGACAGGCAACTATTCCTCATGCGACACCTCGCCCTTATTTGTGAAAGACGAAGGACTATGCAACACCAGTTGAAAGTTGTGAAAGACAGAGGACAATTCCTTCTGCTACACCATCCTGCCCGAACTAGTTGCAAGTTTTGAAAGACAGGGGACTATTTCTCCTGCTACACCAGCCACAAGTTGTGAAAGACATGGGACTATTTGTCCTGCTACACCAGCCACAAGTTTTGAAAGACAGGGGACTATTTCTCCTGCTTCACCAGCCGGAAGTTTTGAAAGACATGGGACTATTTCTTTTGTTACACCAACTGGACGTTTTGAAAGACAGGGGACTATTTCTCCTGCTACACCAGCCGGAAGTTTTGAAAGACATGGGTCCTGGGACTATTTCTCCTGCTACACCAGCTGGACGTTTTGAAAGACAGGGGACTATTTCTCCTGGTACATCAGCTCAAGATTTGAAAGACAGGCGACTATCCCTTTGCTTCGCCAGCTGTAAGTTGAGAAAGACAGGGGACTTTTCCTCCCCTTTCACCAGTGGGAAGTTTTGAAAGACAGAGGACTATCCCTCCTGCTACACCAGCGCAAGTTGTGAATGATTGGGATGTCTTTTTCTACTGCTACACCAGCTGCAAGTTTTAAGAGGCGACTATTTATTATCCATTGTGAAAGACAGGGATCGTTTTCCCTTCTGCTACACCAGCTGTAAGTTTAGAGACAGAGGACCATCCGTTCTGTTACACCAGCTGTAAGTTGAGAAAGACAGGGGACTATCCGTTCTGCTACACCAGTCTCTGGCAGTGAAAGACATGGGACTTTTGGTGGGCCTCCAGTGGCAAGAGTGAAGAGAGGGGGTTTGTGGCCGACTGGTAAATGAGGACCAGAACCACTGCTGGTCAGCTTGTTGGAACCATCGATTCTGCCTCTTTTTGCCTCCAGTGGGCCACCAACTCTTGCCGTCTGGGCAGACCTTGTCTGAATGGCAGCCCTGATGGACAGGCAAGTCCAGGAGGCCAGTCTGGCCGTAACCAGGCCAGGATGCTCAGGTCATTGGATTGATGCATGAACCATGGTTCGAAATGCCTCACCTAAGAACTTCTAAACTCAATCATGGAAGTAAAACATCATGAAAACAGAGACTATCATATTATAACTATTATAATTGTTTATTGTGATCTTGGTCAGTGATTTACTTAAATACAACACAAATTATACGAAAGAACAAGGAATTAGTATGAAGATATCAGTATGCATTAAATGATATTTTAAATTAATCTATTGATCATTCATTAAAAGTTATAACAAATTGAGATGTTCAGAGAATTGACAGGATATCATTAAGGCAACAAAAATTGAACATATATCAAATTTTTACATTTCCAAAATTTCCTCTCCCAAAATAGATATTCTTGTCCAAATACACAACTAATGAAATAAGTACAAGCAGATGTAGTTGTAATGGACGTCTCATTTATAAATTGAAAGACTAAGTAGAGATTCCATTGTTAGAGAAATTGCTAGTGATTGGTACTCTGCCAGTAGTGGTTTGATCTGGACAGTGTTTGAATTGACTCAACATTTGATGCATATACATCCCTGAACAGTAACATCAGTAATTGTTACATAAAGGTCACCAGCTCACAGAAATGCATACGCGCTTTTTTGGATGGATTTTGTAATCTGTCCAGGAAACTCCCAAAATCTGTACATTCATCAATAATTGTGACCCGTCATAGGAAAACGAGGCGCTCTAAAGCTTGGCAGTTTGAGACGCACTGGTGGTTTGTTTCATTTTTGGAGACCTGCCTTTTGTGAAATCCGAAAATATAAATTTTTCTGCCATTGTATCTTGATGCTGTTTAGGCTTATCTTTCATGCAACATGGGCCTGATTTCACTGTGATAAGTCACAATTACAGAGAAAGCTCTTGAATCTGGAAATGATCGGGACTGATGTGAGATTAGAAAGAGGGGGGAAAGGTTTGCATCAGATCAAAACTTTCAGTTTCTTGTGGTCAGTAAAAAGGACAGGATAATTTTGGTATCGGAGGGAATTCTGTCATCACAGCATGAGAGATTGAGTCACTTCATGAGAGGAGAAAAGTCCCTCACAACTCCAATTAAAGTACGTTTCATAATATCTTTGAACATCTTATCATTAAATGTGGTTTGTGCAATGAGACAACATCAACAGAGATACATGTATGTCTGTTCGAGCTTCCAATACAAACAACAACCAACAACACACAAATTTTCAATGCCTGAATTTGAATAATCACTGTTTTCGACTCAAACTTAACAGAGCCCAAAGACCAAAGTAACAATTCACTGCATAAATTTGTTTCAAAATTTATAGTTGCCTGTATGTGATTTATAAAGGAGTACCTGAGTTATTCATGAATCAAAGAACATGTAATAATTTTTTAGACCTAAATTTTATCCCATATGGATTAAGAATATGCATTAGGGATTAATCTATCTAAGAGGACTATAATCTACATTTGTACTCTTGCCTATATGACTGGTGCACAGCGAGGCAACAAAGATTACTTACTCGAGTAAAACAATGCTATACATGTACAAACATAAGCCAAAAGAAACATATAAAAACCCCACAAAATCACATAAACATGTCTTTACAAAATCTATCATATAATATGCACACTCTAGCCGATAAATCCACACACTTTCTATATTTGTGGCTAGAATACGCAGGTGCATTAACTCTTTCAGTGCCCAGGATTTGGGCATTTTTGGGCATTGTCACTACCCAAAATCTCACAAAAATAATTGAGATACACTCATCAAAATTCTTCAAAACCTTTGTCTTTACCTCCTGTTTCAATAAAACAGCAGTAATAAGTAGGGGCATACTAGGATTATGCTCTAAATTTTTTTGAGGGAGTGGTATTTTTGGCCGATTTTCACCATTTTTCACCCAAAATGAGGGGTGGCAAACCCCACCCCACCCTCTCAGTCGAAAAAATTATTCAATTTGGACGCCCCAGGCCAGAGAAACCATATGAACCACATTTGAGTAGCTGGGGACATCTGGTGTCGTCTGGAGGAACTAAAATACCTTAATATTTAGGACGTACATGTACGTCCTTGGCACTGAAAGAGTTAAAACAATTGGAAAGAACAATCTTCTAGAACACAAAGTATATTAAAGTGACTGAGCTAACAAAGACTGATATGTGTCATGGAATCCCAACTGGATAATACTGGATAAAATCTGAAATACACTTCTGGCAAGATGTGGGTGTGACAAAAAGGGCACATATATGTACTAAGACAAAAAGTGGAGTGCATGTACTAGAAGTAGAATCGTCACAAAACTATTTTATCCAGCACATCAATAGCCTTACTTCTTTGTCTCAATGTGGTGGAAAGGTACCTTAGTAATTACCTCTTAATTTTAATACCCGCAATTTGAAATACAAATGTAAAAAGTTTGAAATATAATAATACACTGAAGTAAAGATAGAAAGGTTGCCTTATACATGTACGCACGCGTACCAGCACATACAAAAATAAAAGTGTGTTTTCTTTGAGGGACATGCACATTGTAATAAAGGTAAATACAGCTTAAGTATGGTTCAATCTATCAAATCCAGTTAAGGGTGTTCACAGTCTAATATGTAACACATACATGTAATGAGGGAAAGTTTCAATACACACTCACTCGCATAAACGTAGAACTACTCAAACTAGACAGGTGATATTATATTGTAATACATAACATTGTCAATTTGACTAATGCCATCCGTTGAATGCTTGGCCGTAACAAAAATAACACCTGAACCAAACTCACTGTCATGGAATTACACTTTTAACCAATTCAATCAACTGTTTGGAAAAAGAAGTCTTTACGGCCAGCATATGTGTTCACTCCACACAAAAGATAATGAAAATCACGACAAATTTCATCCCAAGATTTAGATCTGCTGCAACTGGACATTATTCAGCTTGTAGTAAATTCCTTTGGCTGCGAGAAGGTCGTCATGTTTCCCCACTTCCTTCACCTTGCCGTGTTGGATAACGTAGATCTTGTCGGCATTGCGGATCGTGGAGAGGCGATGGGCAATCACGATCGAGGTCCGGCCCTTCTGGGCTGCGTCCAGCGCTTCTTGTACAACCTGGAAGGAAAGAGAGACAAGCTTTGATAGCTGTCGTGTTGATGTCAAACAGACACCAGGGTTGTTTGCTCAAAGTTTGAAATTTGAAACAAAATTTGGGATTTTTCAATTGTGTAAATGCACACTGAACATAAATTTCAACATTACTGGAAGTACTGAATGTCATCCTGTTTGAAAGGTTAATATGAGTAAAATTTCTTCAAATATTTTCCATCAAAACCTATTTTCTTGGTAAACTTGTGGGAAATGAATGCCACACGTGTTTTTGACCTCACCTTTTCGCTCTCGTTGTCCAAAGCAGACGTGGCCTCATCGAGGAGCAGAATCTTGGGATTCCTAATGAGAGCACGAGCAATTGCTACTCTCTGTTTCTGCCCACCACTCAATTGGGTGCCCTTGTCTCCACAGTTTGTTTCGTAACCCTGAAAGAAAGAAATCGATTAGATACACCATTTACTGCCGACCATTTGTTCAAGAAATACCACTGAACTCTGACACAGAAAAAATCAAGACTGTCACTACTGTCAATTGCTCAACAAATTTCTCTTCAACAAAAGTGTGATGTAATGTTAACTTGTTGAAGAAATCATATAGGATTTTATACAGAAACATAACTCGGGAGATATTCAGAATCATAAGTTGGCAATGTTTCATTTTACACATAGTAGTACTTACCTCTGGTAGAGACTCGATGAAGCTATGGATGTTCGCATTCCTGGCCGCAGCGATGATCTCCGCCATTGGGATGTCCTCTCGGGTGTTGTCACCATACGCGATATTCTCTGCGATGGACCGGTCGAAGAGGATTGGCTCCTGGGATACGATACCCATCTGTGATCGGAGATGCTTGATGTTCCATTTCGTAATGTTCTTTCCATCAATCATCTGTAGTGAAGAAAGTTATTTTATAATTTTCGCCCGGAGCTGGGGTCTGTAGAGACAAAGCTCTTATGAATGAAGCAAAACCTGTGATGAAGACTGATTTGGTCATTATCATTATAACTTAAGGCTTCACTGTTCTTTTCAGTGCCCTTAGGTAGTCCACCTCAGGTTGGACATTTACTCCTTGTGGGAACGTAAGCCTAGGGTACTCAGGTACTGGTACACTAAATCTCAGCTTCTAAGTCGATCAATCAATCAATCAATCAATCAGTAAATCGATCAATAAATCAATAAATCAAAACAATCAGAAAATCAATCAAAAATAGTGTATATCATCTTACCACTTCCCCACCCTCAGCCTCATAGAATCTTTCCACAATTGAGACGCATGTACTCTTGCCACAGCCGCTGCTGCCTACTAGCGCCACCACCTGGCCAGGTTTGGCACTAACATCAAGACCTCGTAGAATGGTAACGTTTGGCCGAGTAGGGTAGCGGAATCTTACATCCTTCAGGTCGACTGCTCCGGCCACATCCGACTGAAATGACCAAAGTGTCATAATATTTATTTTTCTCCCTCCACATACAGTGGAACCTTCCTTAAAAGACACCTCTCTATTCAGACCACTACTTCTGCTCCCAAATTGGTTGTTCCTTTCAATTTGACCTCTTTAATAAGGATATATCCCTATTAAGGACAGCACTGGTCAGTCTTGAGGAAGTCCTTGATAGAGAGGTTTTACTGTAAAAAATATGTGGGATGGGAAATCGAGTAAATGACTTACCGGTTTTTCTCCTTCTGGATCTGAGCTGTCAATCTCAGGCTCCCTGTCGAGGAGTCCAAATATCCTACCAGAGGCTGAGACTGCTTTTCCATAGTCTGGGGCAAAGGAACTTGCCTGGCCCAGAGCCATGGCACCGAACACAATGGCCCCAAACACCCTGCAAGCAAATGAAAGAGATATAATGATATTTTTGGACTATTAGACAATTCATAGGATCAAGGGGCAAATACATAGGGTAGGTTGCAAGGTTTATCGGGACCACGTCTCTTTTTATCTCCCGCCCTCCATCATACTTACTTGAATACGCTAGTAAAATCCATCTCGTTTTGTTGAATCAGGTAGGCCCCGAAAGCGAAGGCTGCGGCATGGACAAAGTCAATGATGGCCTGTGTCAGACCAAACACAAAGCCAATAAGATGTGCCTGCTTAATGGATGCTCTGAAAGAACAAATGGTAACATAAATCTTAATATATCTCTGCAAAAGAGCTCCCGCTTGAGGTGCATCATTTGAGGGGGACTGTCCCTGACTTCTCCCATCTAGATTTTTAAGGGTGGACAAGTGCACATTTTGATGCCACAGATACATAACTGATACGAAATGTTGCCGGTCACAAGCCTCATTAGCTTGGTAGAGCTGTGGACTGCCAATCCAATGATCTGTGGTTCAAATTCCAGTCAAGGCAACTTGATTTTTCTGTACCAATTTCATTCTGCCTCAACCCTGCCACTGAATTTGTTCCATGGAGAGTTAAGACAACGAATACATTCAGCTCAAAACTTTAAGATTTCAATCTTACTTGTGGACAGGTGTCAATCCTGCCGCATACAAGTCCATAAACTTCGTCTCCTTGGTCAACTGAGCGACAGTGCGAATGTTTGATATCCCCTCGATAGCAACCTTCCCAGCATCCTCCACAGCTTCTTTATCCTTGTTCGAAACACCCGCCATGATTTTCATCTCGACGAACCCGCCGACCGCGATGAACGGTACAAATGCGAGAATGACGAGGGTGAGTTTCCAGCCATAGATGAAGGAGATGATCAGAGCTGTTCCCATATTGGAAATGGACTGGAGAATGCTGCCAAGCCGCACTCCTGTAGCCTGGAATAGTTGAGAAATAAGATGAGGCACATGAATGTGGGACTCATTGTAATAAACCATTTATGCAGAGCCACCAACCCTCCATGACGGCTGTCAGGAACTGCGGCCTCCCACAATGTTATCATGACACTCTTTTATCTCTGCAACAAGCTTGTCCAAGCTGAGCAAATGATGAGATGAAATATTACTAACAATTACTGAAAAATATCGGCACTAAATTTTCTCTAATCGACATAATCAATTTCTTACCCCCTGAACAGCAGATGCATCTACAGCCAACCTTGTAGTCAGCGCTCCAGTGGAATTTTTCGGGCTGTCAAAGTATCCAATTTCCTGAAATGAATAGGATTACAAAACTTTAGAATATAATTTCATGATGGCAGTGGCAGCAAGCTGTCATACTCTCATAATTACTTTTGCAAAATAGACATCGTCTTATGAGCCTATTTGCCATGATATTTCAGGAGCTGTTTCTGGTTATGTTGCATTATAAAACCTACATCACATATTTGTGCCCTGGTGGTCATCTCTAGGCCCACTTTTGATCTCAATAACTGTGTTTCCATAGGTGCCCCACTTGGTCATAGTACAGTCTCTATGTGTCCTGCAGTTGCTTATACATGTACAAACTTCTCAAGTATGTTCCCTAAGATCTTTACCTGTTTTAACATCGCAGTGAACGTCAGTTGCCTCAGCCGCTTGGTGAGAGCCTCTCCCGATTTCGCGAAGAAATAAGACTGGAGGAACATCGAGAAGAACATCAACACACCGATGCAAACAAACAGGATGCAATAGAGGTTGACTCTCTCCCTCTGGATGTCCCGGTTAGTTTCTCCAAATACCTGGAAGCAAATAAAGAACCAAGGCGTCATTTTAAATGTAGCTAAATCAGGATACACAGGGCTTTCCAGAATTTCTTAAATTTGCCTTGGTCTCGTTGTAGAAATGATACTGAATGATCTGAAATACACTTTAATGCAAACAGAGGATTGGTATCAAAATGTAGCATACATACCCCAATGAATTCAGCAAAGATGATAGCGAATGCAGGCTGTATCCCACCGTTGATGAGGGAGGCAAAGCACCCGCCAACGATGTATCCCCATTCCGGTTTGTTCATTGCCAAAACACGTCCAAACGATGGTTTTGGCTCTTCATCGTTATCCTTTCCCTGAAGATGAATTTGAATTTGAAATCACTTCGGAGAAGGAAAACTCGAATTTGAAACCCGGGCAGATCCTGCTTGTTTAAATCTTGGCCACCAAGGCTTTTGCATCTTATCAAGATATACCCAAGTTACTTTTACAGGGAGTATAAGACCATGTGGTACAGGATGACGTAATCTAGGTGTTGGTCCTACTTCGAAGAAACTCCCAACCAGAAACGAAAGGAGGCAGCCTAGTTAGTATGACCAGGTCCATTTGGTGTCACATATACCTTCACAGTCATATATTTCACAATTATCTGCAAATGCAGAAACAAAAGACAAATATTTCCAGGTTGCAGTTATTTCAACTGAGTCTCATACCTTTTTCTCATCGTCCCCCTTCTCTTCATCAGATGCCACGGACATGCCTGAGATGGTTCGCTTCCTGCCAGATTTCATGCGAATGGACGACTTCTTTAGGGGAGTCTTGGATGGTGTTGGGGGGAGGGGCTCATCAGAGTCAGACTCTGATTCTAAAATGTGTAAGGAGAAAACAATGACATACAATATGACAATTCAGGACATATGCCCAGACTACATGTATGCAGTTTTATTTTCATTCCTAATAAGGAATGTTTTCTTCATCTTTTCAGTCAGCCCTGTTTGACAATTTTTCTCAATTATCCTCCGAAATTCCACCCAGTCTCCAAACATATGATCCTGTATGTTGACACCATCTGTACAGATTTCTTGTCTGGTGGCTTAATAGGACATTCTAGAAATGGCTTTGATTTGCATCCTAAAGGAAATTACTCTCAATTTTCCTCTTCAATGATTTCCAGTAGAGCTTGACCACAATTTGAAGCTCCTCCACTGAGCCACCACGGCCCCCAGTTTCACTGCATGTGCAAGGGCAGACTTGAGTTCCCAAAGCGAGGACAGGCTTTCATGTTTTCACTATGCATAGGAACAATAGAAAGGGGAAGGACCATTCCAGGGATGAAGAATACATGATATCTCATGAACATGCTAGAAGTGCTATTATCATACAAACTTGAAGGAGTTTAATACCTCGACCAAGAACTCATGCATCAGCCATGTATCGATCGGTTCATAGACATGTTATGTTAGGACATATACTGTACACGGACGTGCCAAGATTAACAGCCCTGGCATTGAACAGCACTGGATCAAGAATATACAGTAAACGGCCAGATTGAAGTAGGTGTATTGGTGTTGTCTATTATTTTACATGACAAGAAAGAGTAGAACTTGGACTGCAGGGGTTCTGTCCTATCTCTGGTTTCAAATTTCACAAGCAGCATTCAGAGCTGACATGAAGGTCAGCACAATTCAGTGGCAAACTGAAACAAGATGTTTTTATTAAGCAGCATAGGGAGAGAACTGCAGCAAGGGCAAAGCCATGACTAAAATAAATACAGCAACTGGTGGCATTCAATTCAAGAGAGATTTTGTACATGGTGTTACCTTCTCCTTAACCTAAACTTGAAAACAAAGAAAAAATTCGTTCAACTGATTTTGAAGAAAATGTGGTAAATGTGGCAGTGAATGACTACATAGTACATGATGTGACATGCAAAATGCATACACAAAAAACGTCTCAAAAGCCTACAACATATTTTGTACCCTCTAACATAAAACACATAACACACCAATCACAAATTATTCAGTTGGTGCAAACAGGAGAAAACTTTGAATACATTTACAACACAAGCTACAGTACGTCAAAGTACTTCCATGTCAGAAGACAGGATAACTTCATCCAAAATAATTCTCGAACACAGAAAAAACGAAAGGAGGGGAAATGTGCAATGGATAGATGTTTTTGCTATTTTGCCAACAAAACCATCGTAAACATACGCATGCAAAAGTTCTTATTGAAATCAGAAAAACCCAAAAACACCAAAACTACATCTTAAGAAATTCACTAATAATTGACTATCATAAAAAAACAATTAAGGGTCACAATATTCTATCATAAATACCTTCGATAATTTGAAGCTCAGTTGCTACGATTTGTGATTTAAACGTCAAATGGAATAGAATTTTGTCATTCATTATTACTCAGTTGAAACGACAGCTAGAAGCATGTGTATTGTCCGAGATCTGTCTGCCACGAAACACACATACATTTACATTCAACACGCAACTTCTTTCGAAAGAATACTAAAACTTGAGGCACCTCCAGGATCTATCCAAAGTTCAGCTTGATAAGACACGTTGTGAAGATGATGAAGATTATTAATTTTTAGATATTACGAGGAAGTCAGCCGGGTCTGATGAATGCTTTATTGACTCTAACTGGCACTATAACACTGTAACAATGGTTACATTTGCATGCCTTTTATCAATTTTTGTTTTTTTTGCCTTGATTTGGTGGCATGACACTGAAGTTTGTTTACAATATTCATGGATTATAGTCCATTCACAGATCTTTAGTATCCATATACCAGTCAGTCGTGGTTTCGATTGTACCTTGAGCTTACATGTATGCATTGTGACATGCAGAGACAAACCCAGACCATTCCTCATTCCTATCGCAAATTAGTCATATTACGTCTATCGTTAGAAAAACAGGAATATTAAAACATTTGTGGAGAAAATAACTCACCTTCCTCCTCCTTTGACTTCTTCTTTGACTGGAAAAGTAAAAATAACAATAAGTTGTGTTTCACATGATCTGGCAAAAAGACGTCATTCTAGAGAGGCAGCTTGAATGAATCCAAGGTCAAAGTTCATTTTTTATCAGAGTGCTGAAGAGTGTTTTGAAACTGCAACCTTGGAATCCATATTTAAGTCTACCGTATAGGAAAAGGAAATATGGAAGTACAGCACTTTTCAAGGGGTTTATTATAATACTAGTGTAGGCTTTTGCTTAAAGTAAAGAGTACGACCACATGAACAAAAGCCTTTGAATACTGACCTGTGCCATGACTAGATTGTAGTATAAACCTTCCCGGAACATCAGCTCAGAGTGCGTTCCCTGCTCAACATTCTGGCCGTCCTTGATTCCAACGATGATGTCTGCATTCTGAATCGTCGACAGCCGATGGGCTACCACCAGGGTGGTACGACCCTGCTTGACCTTATCCAATGCTGCCTGCACGACAGACTCACTCTCTGTGTCCAGGGCAGATGTGGCTTCGTCAAGGAGTAGGATCTTCGGATCACGTACGAGAGCCCGAGCAATGGCAATGCGCTGCTTTTGGCCGCCGCTTAGCTGGGCACCACGCTCTCCGACAAGAGTCTGGTATTTCTAAAATGACGAATCACGAAAATGTAGAATGTAAAAGAGGTTGTAGAAATATGTGGTGAGGTGAGGATTGTTTTTGGGAACCATATGCCCCCACAAAAATGAGACAAAAAAAGGGTCAGTGGTCACTCTGTCTTACTATTACATCTGTGTCAATTGGAATGATCAGCAGACAGCATGATAAAACTGTTTCCTACCAAAATAAGGGAGATTTAGACCCTCTAACTGATGCTGTCATAGCATACGATTTAACATTGCAAACATTCCTTAATCTTCAAGTAGACTGTAAAATTCAATGAACAGACATTGGAAATAATGAAATTCTTTGCTTGCCAACTTACATCGGGTAGGTCACTGATGAAGTCATGGGCGTTTGATTCCCGACATGCTTGCTCAATCTCTTCGTCGGTGACACCATCGCGTCCATAACGGATGTTTTCGGCAATGGTTGTCGCAAACAGAATCGGTTCCTGACTGACGACACCAATGTGCTGACGGAGCCATTGGATATTCAGGGACTTCAGGTCCCGGCCATCGAGAAGAATCTGAAGATGAAGGGGAAAAATATTAGAAAAACTGAAAAATATTTAAACACATAGCCTTTAAGTTTAAATCTACTGATTGGGACTTCTTCTTTACTTTCAATATCAGTTAGGAGAAATGCTTGGTTCTGCGACGCATTATGCATACAAGTTTGGCAGTGAAAGAGTTAATGTCTAACACGAAAGAGTGAAAGAGTTAATGTCTTATTCACTGCTGATTCTTTCCTACCTGTCCGTCAATTGGATCATAAAATCGTTGCAGCAACTGGACAGAAGTACTCTTGCCACATCCACTTTGGCCACACAGAGCAACAGTCTGGCCTCGCTTGATCGTGAGATTGAATCTGTCCATCACTTTCACTTCTTCTCGAGACGGATAGATGAAATCCACGTTTTTGAACAAGACGTTTCCCTCCATGGTTGCTGGCCGTTCACCCTCCTCAGAGGTTGGGTCAATCTTTGACTCCTGGAAACGATTATTTCAATTAAGAATTTACCGTTCAGATTCAATACTTGTTTCAGGCTGAATTCATGTAATTTCTTGCTATTTCAAATCTGCAACTTAAGATTGATTCAAAGAGAATCAATCGAAACTTTAATGATAAGAACTATTTTGGCCAATTACTCTGCCACCAGCGTGACCCCATCACAACTGTCATCTTGTAGCGACTGATATTTCAATATGGGGACAACGAATGGCATTATAGGGACTGCATCCTCTACTCTCGTCCCCAAGAAGACCCCCCTAACAATTAAAATGACAAGTTTCCTGAAATGTTGATTTGTTTAGTGTCTACTTTTTGTTAAAAACTTTTTATATTCGTCATGTTTATGAAGCATAATTATATGTAGCAAAGCTGGCAGTCAAAAGGTCAAGTTTATTGTACTACTGAATGTCTACATGACTATTTTTAGGTTTAAGTTCTGCGTCTACAGTGAGGGTGAGAGCGATCTTGCCACTGGGGCAACTGTATCATTAGGCTTTGGCAGAAGGAAATAATACCTGTATCATTATGGATATGACAGACCACCACACAGTGTTAATAGTCACTGCTGGAAAACCTCGAAGAAAAGAATTACCAACATAATATGACTAAATGATGAGATTAAAAGGCAATCAATGTCGTGATATTAATGTATAATGCCAATATTTCCCCGGCGTTTTATTTTTGCAGATTTTGCAAATACCTTTGATTCACGAAAATATACTGGAATTATGTAGGAAACTTGAACCCAGGAGGAAACCTTCTCTGTTGAAGAAAGCTGCCCTCTCTATCCGTCATGAGTGGACTATAACCGACCAGGTACCCCGCACCTCAGAGGGGACAGTTGCCATTCCGACAGCCCAAGATCAATTTGTCACTTACTCTGTCAATAACTGAGTAGACGGAAAATGCAGCTCCTCGTCCTGTGGCGAATGCCTGGAGGTTTGGTGCTGCGCTACCCAGGGAGAATGCTCCGAAAATCACGGCGAAAAACACCTGTAGATGAAGCAAGCAGTTTCACAAGATAAGCACTACATGTCAATAAGCCAGTTAGGTTCTGCTGTATGTTAGTCTTGCTGGATGGAAATTGCACATGTTATCATGCAGCCGTACCAATTGCTTCTAATATTGACCTTTACACCCCATTTCCCAGTTTGGACTCTTCCAGTTAATGCATTAGAGCAGTCCACTTTGGAAAGTGGGGGTGTAAAGGCAAAATCCTGTCAAGAACTTACTCTGTCAATCAAGGCATGAATGGCAAACGCAGCCCCTCTTGCTGTTGCAAATGCATGCAGATTAGGTGTGGCAAGTCCAATGGCAAAGGCAGCGAATACAACACTGAAGAACACCTGTGCATAGGTGTAGATGTTCGGTTAGTACAAACATTTTACATAGCAACACACTGTGCATCAATATAATACAAGATAAGGACAAATTAATTTCACTGAAAACCTTCTGTTTTTAATACGAGTGCATAAGAGTCTCGTATAGACATGACGTCATTGGCGATGAGATGACGTCATCAGACAGACAGAAAATGCGGGTCCTTCATTCACTTACAATGATAACCTGTCCAACAGTGTAGTTCTTGGCCTCGTCGTGAATCAGGACGGAGCCGTACCAGAATCCTAAGGCGTACGCCAACATCATGATACCCCAGACACTCGCCAGTGACAGACCATTCGTTACGCCCTTCTTGATACCGAATTTCTCGGCGTCAGACAAGTTACCAACATATCTGAAAAATTCAACATGGCGTCAATACCGTCAATATACCGAAATTTTTGAGAATAAAGCCATTGGTTGGCTCAACAATTCCCTAAAACCCACCTTTTTACTTCCTTCTGTTCGCCACCGAACGCTGCAACAGTCCGTATAGCGCTGATCACTTCTTCAGCCACCCCACCAGCCTTGGCATAGGCTGTCAATTCCTTACTTGTCAAGCTGCCAGCAAGCTAAAAACAGAATGGTGATAGTTTTATGAATTCTGTTTACATCTTGGTCTTTGTTGATAAAGGAGAAGTGACCATAATGTTTTTGGGGCTGGGACTGGCTGGCACTATCGTAGAGTGAAGTGTGGGTTTAAATAAACACAACGACTCCTGTCTATTCAGACGTTTCGTATAATCGTAGAGTGAAGCCATATTTGAAACAAAATTTCCCTTCTGAGGAGGGAGGGTGACAGATAGTACACAGGTCTACGTATTCTTGACACAGCCTACCTTCCAGGATGATCAAAATAATGGTAGGAGCCAGCCATTCACGAAACTGATTCTGATACAAGCCAGAAACCTGTTGAACAACTGGAAGGCCTTTTTACCTTGGTCATGAGAGCAGCACATATAACAAGCAGAGGACTGACTGCCAGGATGACCAGAGTTAGTAGCCAACCGTTCACGAAACCGATGGTGATACCAGCAATGAATGTAGTAAACCATTGGAAGAAGTTTGCCAACTTATCACCAATACCCTCCTTGATTTTGTTGATGTCACTGAAAGAATAAAGATAAGCGCAATTGAAAAACACACCTATGTGGGAAGTATTTATTCGCCATTTTTTTCTCTCTGTGAATCTAATTTTTAAAAAGATTTGCAACAATAAGATGCCAGTGAAAATTTGGCCGTTCATTGTACACGTATTTTCAACTTACTCTGAAAGCCTCGTAGCAAGTTGTCCTGTCTCTGTCAGGTCGAACCAACCGATTTCTTGTTTCATCACCGATCTGAAGTAACTAGTGCGGATTTTCCAGCACTGGCGCTCGGAAGCCGTCAGCCAGCACATGATTTGCAGGTAGGCCGCGACCAGCACGGCACAACCTAGACCTGTCAATACCAAGATGTTAAAGTAAAACACTCCTCCAGTCTTAGCAGTTGGTCCATCAACCCGACGTCAAAGTCTCGCAGCCCCATGGTGGTCACTGCTCATAATGTGTGTAGCGCATCAGCATAATCCCAATACAGTGTCTCAAGGTGATGGTAGGGTCATTTCAAATCTCCACGATAAGGGGTTAATTGATAAATTCTGACCATTATGGCTGGGCGGTTTCCCAGCCCACAACTTCCGCACCATAAAATTTCAATGAAATCACTTACCGACATAGAGAATAGCAAAATATGTCAATCTGTCCATGAGAGTGGACGGGGCGCTTCCCTGCGCTAAGAGGTCTGCAGCCGTCTTGTTGAAACCTTCCTGATACATGATGGGGCTGAATGAAAGAAATTGTTTACATTGTTACTGTTGCAGGCCTATCAAAATGCATATAATATCTTCAGTAAAATGTAAAAAAACAGGGCACAGCAGGATGTTGCACTACTTATTCCACAAGTACTGTTTAACACTTTGGGCTCCCAACACCCCCTTTTCGAACCTCAGGAAATAACTTGCCCCAGACCAGAGCTCCTGCTGAATCGACAGAGATAGGATTACTTTGCTCCCTGCTAAATCTACGTCAGATGGCGCTGAAACCGGAAAGTGTTTAGGAGTGAACGCGACGAAGAAAAAGAAGAAAACCTCACAACAAAATGCTGTAATTTTGGGATGCTGCCTCCCTGGTTGTTCCATACTGCGTGAAGTTAACTGTGCTCAAAATCTTCTCCAGCTGACTGTAGACGGCAAACGAATCGATCATTTCGCCAAAGAAAAGCAAGACCAATGGCAGCGCCGCCCCATGGCCCATCGCTCCTAATGTGCCGATGATCATCAAGAAGTAATCCAAGCAGGTTCCGAATCGGAACTGAAAAACAAAACGACAAGTTAGAGAACAAACTTGGAACAGCATCTTCTTTTGAACATTACGATGTGGAGGAGAGGCATTAACTGACATTCTTCCTGCACTTTTGATCTCTGCGAGTGCTGTAGATTGTTTTCACCAGGATTTGCGTCATAATATCATTGAAGGCGTCGCAGGGAAGTATATAATTTTGACGGCCTGTTGCGCCAACTTAATCCATGAATCTTTGCAACATGAGCAAGTCTGGGTGCTGGCAGCAGGTTACGAAGGCACTAATTAGTACATACGAACGTTAACATCCATAACATACCATTGCGAACACCCCCACAGCTGGCGGTGGGGGTTCCTCATCCTTCTTCTTCTTCTTCTTCCCATCTTTTTCAGGATCCTTGATTTCGACCCCTACATCTCCGTTCGAATCGAACCCCTTATTTTCATAATTTTTCTTGGCGTTGCCATTTCTGTTATCTGGAACGTCACCTAAAAATAGATCATTTCATTTTTATTGATTCATGGAGCTACTGAGCTTCCAGCTACATCGGCCAGAAAATATGGGGATCACTGAAAATGTAAGATTTTGCTGTATGGTATCCCCAGTCGTCTCAACTGGGGAGTGAGACCGTGCCACGAGGCATAAAAGAGAAACTGTGTTGTGAGACCCGGAGGTGTGTACGCGAAAACGATCGACGATAAATAAAGCCGATTTGACAATCATTCTGTTGATATCAAGCCGTTTTGAACTCTTTTCCCGGCTCTACGTATAATCCGGAGAGATAATACATCTGGCAGACCTTCCCACGCGATGCGAGCTCTGGATTTGTAGTTCGGTACTGAGACGCATGAAGCGCTAAGTAGGATCGCGGACGAGCCATCTCTGTCCGAAGGGGGGAATGATGTATAGTACCCCCAGGTATATGGCACGGCTTAACCCGCCGGCCATGAGGGAATTCCTTTATGGCCCAGTGGTTGGCGCGTTGGCCCCAGAGTGGAAGTTAAGCAACGTTGAGCGCGGTCAACCTTTGGATCGGTGACCGGCGCGTACAATACATTTGCGTTGTTGTCCATGGCTCTGGATTGTTATTTTCATTCAATTAATTTCGGCACATTGCTTTTTCCACAGTTTTTATTTAACGAAAGCACATGAAAGTGTTCTACTTTTTAACCATTAGCCGGTTGAAGGCTATTTTACACAACAGGTCCTAGATATTACGTGTAAGGTCTATTGTAAAACAGACGCACAAAAACTGGCAAATTATTGTGGACTAACTTTATGTGTGTATTACACAATTTTGAAGTACAAGCACTTGCCGACTTTATTGACATAGGGCCTACTTATTGACTTAGCGATAATTGAAAATCGCCAAAGCGGTGCTGGCAACATACCGGTACATGTACAGTTTAGCCTACTATCAAAAATGTATGACATTGTTGTGCTCGGAAGTATACGTTTTTGTTATCATACAGTACCAAACATGAGCATAGTTAGAAATTTCTTCCTCCTTGTATCATTCCAACAATGACAAGACTACACTGGCATGTCTTTTTATGTCACATGATAAAGAATCCTGAACTTTTTTTATGCCACATGATGTACTCATATAGAATGCACGGATTGGAAAGAATTGCATTTTACCTGGAACAACCTTATATTCCCCTGCCAAATTTGAATGTTCTTTAGTTGTCATCTCCGTCACGATGCATGTGCAAGAACTCTTCTGATGAGTCAGACAATGATGTGATAACTTACTAAGCGAGTAGCACTAACATCATTAACATATATGAACAATGTAGCAGCAGTGATAAATAACTGGCAAATATTTGTCGTTGATAAGGAATACTCCATGGTAACGCACAATATCGATTGGCACCGGTCATATTATGTAATATTAACATGTTTAAGGAGAATAGATTTTCAGCACTGTCTAACAATCAGTGCAATTCAGTTGAAGAAGGATGGGTACAACTAGTATGGCAGAATCACATTAAATAACCACATCAAATCCATCGCCAGAGAAGAAATTGCTGCTGAGGGGTAACCTTCTACAATTATTCATTGACTTGCACTGTGAGAACATTTACCTGAGGTGCTTAAGGATTGAATGGACAGGAAAACTGGTTCAGCTGTCAAAGGCGTCTAGTCTACTTTAATGTCCCCCCCCCCCTCTACATGCTCTATTTTCAGGACAGTTATAACTTACCAACAACAGGCACGCTAGCATATTCCACCTGCACAGCAACTTTATTACTAGATGTCATAATCTTCAAAATTCGGATGAAATCAGTGAAATGGCATGAATGGATGATGTTCCTTTAAAATTGCATGCATGTCAATCTATCACGAGCTGATAATGATATAATTTTACTGCTTATCAACTTCAATTTTAAAATAGCTGTTACTCATCACAATGACTGGTCAAATGTAAATGAAGGCTAAGTGCACTGATTCTGTGTTTAACGTCTAATTTCGATCACCATCTTGACCACCATGGCCAATCAATAAATTCTCCGGACAGCAAATTTTTTACTTTGTAACTCAGAAAAAGCTCTGCCGGAAAATGTAGTGCGACATGGAAGACCTCTGCATATCCCTTTCTGCAAGAAAAATCGTGATCTTTTTGGGCTGTGAGTGCGTCACTGGAGCTGAAACAGTTATTTTGTTATGCAGGGCCTGGCTTGGGAGTGAACATTAACCATGCTATCTCTCCATTATATCAGACACTGATCTAACACCCCAGTGTTTCCATAACAAACAATCTTATCATAACCAAGGATTGACATTTAAACTGTTTATTTGGACTGAGATTGTGACGGCTTTGATTTCAGTTGGAGAGCTCTGCATCTACATGTAATCGTTGGTGCTGTCCTATGGACTCCCACAACAAAATGTAGGCTATTGCCAGTATTGGCATGACCAGTTCCAGTTGACCAACAACCACATATTTGACAAATGTTTTTAGCTAAAAATCGCTATTCCATTAGCATGTTTACTCATTACAGCCAACAAATGCTTGTTAACCAAACACCATGTCATGAACTCTGTCTTGCCTGAATGCCCACCCTTTAATCCAGGCAGGCTTACGTGTACCAACAGCCTACATTATGCCTGACGTACACACAGTTTTTGACCAGATCAGCAGAAAGCCTCTTTTATCAAACCTGCGGTATGCAATTCATGTGGATTATTCACTGGTGGCACAAATAGGAATAAGCAGTGACACTGTGTGGTACCCAGACCTCTCATTTCAACCGGTTATGAACCTATTTTTAAGTTCAAACACGTGCACCAACCAGGTGATAATGGTCAAAATCCCCTCCACAAAACACAATTTTCCTTTGATCAGCTGACAAAAAGCTCCACGTCAATCCTTATGAGGACATCTCTATTTTAAGCATTGAGATCATTGATAAAATTACAATTTGGTTGATGTCAATAAGGGATGGGTGAATGCTTGCACGATTTTGCTGCCATTTGAAATTGTTTATGAATTTCATCACTTGCTTACTAACGATCCAAGAATATTGCGATAGACTTTCTTGAAATTGGATATCATGACCCCAATTTAGAGACCTTACTTAGAGAATAAATTGGATACAATATACAGTAGAACCTCTCTATTAAGGACACCCTTGGGACTGACAAGTGCTGTCCTTAATAGAGAGGTGTCCTGATTAGAGAGGTCAAATTGAACGGACACCACCATTTCGGGACCAAAACTAGTGTCCTTGATAGAGAGGTTGTCCTTAATAGAGAGGTGTCCGCTAAGGGAGGTTCCACTGTACATCAACAGCAATGATCAGTAATAATGCACTGACAGAATCTCTGACCAATCCTCACATGCAGAAGATTTATTAAGGGTTTACCATACATGTAAACACCAACATGAAGTCACTCTATTTCATAATGAAAAATCACAAAAACAAAATAAATTTTATAAGCCAACTGACGTTATTGGTTGATATTGTTTATCGACCAGTCAGTGTAATAAATGGATCAATACACAATATAAGGCTGAAAAGCGAACAGAGTAAAACTGCAAGTCATGTAACAAAATAAGAGTTTCACAGTGTAACAGTAACACGCTGTGGTTGCACAGTGGATCAAAAACATAGCGCATTGATGTAATATTCGTCATGTGGGGATGACATTGAGATGGATAAAGGTTGAAGGGTGTGGCCGTGGCAAATCCTAGGAGGCACTCATGTGCTAAATTGAGATAATGCATAAATATCTACCTACAAATAAATTCTACAGCAATTGATCATATTGGTATTTGAACATGTTGAAATAAGAATCAATACACAACAATGGAATTTGTGCTAAGCTTTGCAGAGAGGCACTAATGATATTGATAGAAACTTTGACGAGGCTGACGATTTGCAATTCCATGTGAGTCAGAGGCCTGATTACTGAACTCTTTGACTGCATATCCATACTCAGTTTTCGTGTCCATTTTCCGTTGTTCCACGACCTTGCAATGCGGAACACACCAATAAACCTCTGTTTGGCTTATTGGATGTTTCAATTGGTTGTACCAGGGAACATACTATGGAGACATGGAAACATTGGCACAACTTCAAATTGGAACAGCCTATGGAAGATGGACATGCAACCTTAAGAAAGATTGATGGTGGCAGTATGTTTTCCAAGTACCTACCATTCACGTTACCATTCATGGTATCGTCATACGTTGGCGGTGCCTTCTCATCCATTTTTTGGTAGTCTGCCAATGTGATGTCGTCTTCAATTGTCATGTCAGTCTTCTCCAACAGGATCCAGAAGGAAAATTGAACATGGTCAAAAAAACGTCAGAACTCTGGAAAATAAGAGGTCCTTCGCTAAATCTTTGATTTGAAATTCGGTATGAATCTTTATGAAAAGTTTTATGTTTGGAGTGAGAGATCTTTCATCAGACATCACTCATCTGAGTCAGAAAAGTGATGCAATCTCTAAAAAGATTCACAGAACTGAACATTGTCATTGTTACTTATGTCCTGTGACTAAAAAGTAATGACATAAGCACATTTTGAAATAAAAGTTGTAGGCCTACTGACGTACTGTAGATATATGCAAGTAAGCTCGCATAACTATGGCCAAAATTTACAACTGAATGAGCACAGATTTGCCAGAATTGAGAGAGAAGTGCTACTGGTAGTGGTACATCATGTATGCAGGCAATGATTACATTCAATACCCTGATGACCATCCATCATTGTACATAGTCTGATCATAGAGGTATTGTTAAGATGAAATAATACCTCCATGGGGTGACACTGACACTTAGGCCTAGTGACAGGCCATGGCCATGTCACATGTGCATGTTGTGTACCCGTGCATTTCTAGGGCCTACATACATTATGACTGACACACCATGATACGCTGACAATCCCAAAATCGGTTGATATTTTTGGACACTTTATTCTCACATCAAGCACACCAAATTCACTGAAAACGTTACTTACTGCTTTGAATGTATCCACACTACCTGAATGGTAAAATTAAATCACTGAGTGTCAGGAAAGAAGTAAGTTCGTAGGTTGGTTATATAAACAAAAAAAACACGAAAATTGTTTGTTTTTATTTGACGTAGTGAGGTAAACTTTTGAACTAATTCATTCGTGGCCGCTGATTAAGTGTCTTCGACTAAAGTCTCATTAAGGAGTTTTTCTTGTATTCATGCGCGGCCAAGCCAAATCATTGATTTCTTGGTTCTCACAGTACGCCAGTGTTGATTTAGCAGTTGTTTTGGCAAAGACATATTTTTTGGAGTTTCTAAAACCTAAAACGTTACTCAATAGGCGGTTAACAAGAAACTATGCATTTTACTGTATTTCCCGACGTATGTGTACGCTGAACTTGGAATGTGCATCGGCCCCGTGTAGAAATGCCTTCCAGTGCCAGTTGGTGCGCTTTTCGCTGATTTGTGCAAAATTCAACATATCTCAAAAGTTCAGTTGTGTAGCGTAAGCAACTGTCTTTCATGGGAGAATGGTCAATGTAAGAATTATTCAGGGAGAAATGTATAATATTTCGGGTTTTCCGTGATTGTCCGACCCTGTTGGCAATATTGCCATTTGGGATGGTGAAAAGAGCTAGGAGCAAATGCGACGCTTATGATTTATTTAAAGAAATAAAATGCCCGATTTAACATCCTGCAGAATCAGGGGAATCGGGCGTTTCCAGTAATATACGACACAAATGGGTTGTCCTCATGCAATCACTTTGGAAACGCATTTTAAAATAGATGTTACGTCCTGTTAATGGGGCACGTCATCATCGCGTACATTCGGGAAAAACTCCCTAACGAGACCTAAGACGGCTCCTATCTGAGTTACAGCATAATGTATTTTTTAATACATCATGCTGTAAACTTGGGCCGTCTTAAAATGATTCCAGGGTGGTAGCGACTCCAGCCATGTGACTCCAACATGCTGTAGCCGGGGATCGTTGGTAGTCAGTTACGATATATGCAATCATAAGGCATGGGCCTAAGGCTGCGTGGTAGCATCAAGCGGCTGTCAATTTCTGCCGTCTTAAATCGTCTCGGGTTTCGTCTCCGTAATTAATTCCCAATTTAGTCGCCTCTTTCTTATCATAATGAGCGATTCATTTCAACTCAATTGGTTGCAGTCAGTCGATCCATATATCGTCATTCTACCTCTAGCTGTCGTCTGGTTGCCGGTCCTCAACATAGCAAATCTCAACCTACTTTCCGCACGTCGGGTCTTTATAAGCGCTATTGTGGCTGCGGCGCTCCTACCCCATTAGTAGCGAGATCTTTCCCTAAGTGTAGGATTTTGGCTGCCAATTGACACTATCAAAATGTCTACATTGGCCTTGGGTATCCATACCTTTCACTGCTATATTCATCTTGCCCTTACGTTCGACGGTCAATATTATTTACAGCTGGTGTGCAAAACTGTAAAGTCGCCCAGGAGCCAGCGGGATTTTCTCGGTCGTACCAATAATGTATGTATTCGTCAACACCATTGGCCCCCTCATCTTGAAAATCGCGTTTATCATGCAGATAAGGCAAATTGATTAGACCAACTAAGTGTTAGGCGGGTGATATTGGTTGTCCACACCCAGGTCACTCCGCCTAGTATGGTATCTTGTATCGATGTAGAACAGTGTAAATGCATGGCACAACCACCCTGATAGCTATCTGGTCTCGGATAATTAGATCAAACCCAACCCACGAGGGACAGATTTTATCAATTCGTCCAAATTGACTATGCACGGATGTCCTTAATCGATTTAGGTGATATACCTCCTTGAGATATAGGTTAGTGTTGTCGCGATCACCTGTAGGGGACAGTTCAAGTCTACTACAGGACTATCATATGCCCTTGAGTAAAATAGTTATTAACAAATACTCCGGCAAGTCGTGATCTCGTCGTACTTGAACTAGTCCCGAATTGGCATCAATTCATTCTATATGCAATTCAGTCAACAGCACATTGGTTGTGTCGTTCGTTTCCCACCCCCTTCTCAGTGGCTCACGATTATAAGGATGTGAAAGAGGCTCAAACACAAACGTATCAACCGGTGTCATTATTGTTTGAATCCTCGGAGAATACATTGTAGCTGTCCGCTATTGCAAGGCGTAAGCTTTCCAACCCGCAGATTAGTTCAAAAAGTGGTATTTAAGTTGTGCAGGACTGGTCATTATTCCAAAATGGCCGCATCTGTATACATCTGGCTCTTTGTCACCATGACGACGCTTTTCTCATTGGCTGCTGGGGACCCAACTCCAGCAAAGTGTACACAAGAAGGAGCATGTAAGTGTACATTCAACAACGGCGGGATAATAGACCTGAGCAAAATATCTGGTTTGGAGGACAACGATCTGCCATGGTATGTATCAGAAAAACGGAACCGAAACGATACCATATTTCTCACTAATTTTAGCGTATACGTACTCGTAAAAATTGATCACTCGAAACCAAACTATTCGCCCAAGGCGCCTCGGTTTTGGCCCAAATAAATAGCACCACCCCGGGTTAACTTTTCAAGTTTGTTTTAACAGGAAGAAGGACATTGAACCGACCGGAAGTTCAACGGAATATGTTTATTCTTACAAACCTTGCTTCGACTTCAACGAGGATGGAACTGTCGGGGGAAACTGCAATAACGTTGCGGTAAGAGACACTGATACCTCTTTATATAATCTGGCCGTCTACCGCGTTCCTTTCTTTAGTCACCTTTTAACTGGCGAACAAACGTCACTGATCATCTCACCTGAAGACCTGGCATCCTGGTCGTCGAAAGTAAAACAATAGAGTTGTACATTTATGGAGTTACCAATTTATGGTTTTATGGGTAGAGTGAAAAGAAGTATTTCTGTTAATATCCCTCATTTTCTCTGCTCTTTTTAGTCATGTCAGAAAGCGAAGGGAAAAACTGATCAGTATAGCTTAGGAATGTCAGCCAGCGCCAAGTTTATGGATGAGAATGGCGAGTATGGCAAGCCAAAGCGGAATTTATTCAAGACTTTAGAATTACCATTCAAGAAGTTAAATATAAGTTCAAGAAGGAAATATATGTTCAAGACTAAAATATGTTCAACCTTGAATCAAATGTTTTCAACCTTGAATAAAATATGTTCAACCTTGAATAAAATATGTTCAACCTTGAATAAAATATGTCCAACCTTGAACAAAATATATTCAACCTTGAACAAAATATATTCAAGACTCACGTGACCATATTCAAGACGCACGTGACCACAAAATTGATGACGTAGAGCGTAGAATCTGTGGTACTTCCGATGCGTTCTGTTTCACGACAGGCATTGCGCATTTTGAACCTATAATTTGCCTGATATGTCTGTGAAACATGTATCGACTCTGACATTCACTCGGCATCCATGTCATGATGTGTAGGATTACAGTACATGTCAGGTGTAGGCGGCTAGGTACGTGTACAACCATGTGTCAAAACCTCGTGCGAACAATTCGAGCTCCGAAACGCAACACAAGTACCATGGGTTCGGGAAAGTCCGGACGCGGGTTCGGGAAAGTCCGTAAAGCATCAAAACATGAGCAACTACGTCATCAATTTTTGTGGTCACGTGCGTCTTGAATATGGTCACGTGAGTCTTGAATATATTTTGTTCAAGGTTGAATATATTTTGTTCAAGGTTGACAATATTTGATTCAAGGTTGACAATATTTGATTCAAGGTTGACAATATTTGATTCAGGATTGAACATATTTTGGTCTTGAACATATATTTAACTTCTTGAATAGTAATTCCACGGTCTTGAATAAATTCCGCTTTGGCTTGCCATAGGCGAGATCAAACTCAAATATGCTGCGGATCCAGATATGTCTTCAACGATAAGGTATTAATCGGCCTGCACTTTTGCAGGGCACCACCTATCGGAACATCCGCGCAAACCCACCATCGAGAATCAGCATCATATATCCCGGAATATTCCTTTTTTTCGAGGAAGGACCTCTTGAATTGTCATCCCTTTCCGAATCCTACCTCGAAAAACTGGATACCCTCGGAAATGTGGTGCCGTTTCTCTAGGACCCCGCGGTTGCGCCGAACTGGTGGTTGTCGCGGATTTGCCCGAACATCAAGTTTTAACCTGTCCCCAGGCGTTCATCATGAAGACATGGTGAAAAATATCTCCGTCTTGCTTGATTTGTCCTGGGATATTCTTGTACTGAAGCCTTAACCTGGACACATGTATTTGGACGCTGGACATAAGTTTTGTATCATTGGATTGCACTGCCTGGATTCCATGAACCTCGCCTCCAGTTCAAGAGTTTATTTGATTTGGTTACCTCATTTCGCGCGAACAGTATAGCGTTGACCTCAATTTAACTTGCACTGTAACATGAGACGACCATCCCTTGTTGAACTTCCTCAATTATCGTCTAGACTAGTGCGCTGACATCGAAGGGACACAGGTGGTCCGACGGGGCATCATCGATTTCACGGAACGGACTGGACTGGAATGGCTATGACGTCAAACTTTCAGGGCGGTTGATGTGACCGTACTTATCCGAACGCGCCTTACTGATAATATATTTGCACACGTCTATTTGTTGATGAGCTGGCAGTGTGGTACACATTCTTGCTGGTGGTGTATGGTTCCGTTCGGGTCAAGTCCGATGGGACATGGAGGTCAACAGCTGGATTCTTCGGTTCCACTCTGTGATAAATGCCCTAAGGTCAGCCTCACCACCATTCCTGCGGGCCACCTGATAATCGATCCCGCTACTGAAGGTCCCAAACCGTTCCAGTCCAGTCCGTTTCGTCAATTCGATAAGGCCCACTGTAATCGAAATTTTTGAATGCAGGTGATGCAATCCCATGATGCAAAACTGCGTCCAGGGTCTAAAATCTGCGTCCAGGTTTGTACTAACTACCCCTAGCCGGTGGGTGTGTGATCAGACCGATTTGCCAACTTAAAAATGTATTGCTGAAAATGAGTCATTTTGTTACAGGGAAACGTGGGTGACTTTGAAGTGCGCAGACGGTGAGGGTTTTGAGGTAAAGGGCGAGATCACGGGCACTAATGCCGGCACGTCGAAATATGTAAGTGGTCCTTCTGGTCCTTCCGGCCTTCTGGTTTTTACTTGTCCAAGCACCTCCGTCACGCGGTGCCACAGTATATTTGTGAATGGAGATTGCGTGAAATAGCATTCCGCGATGATGAGGTCACTGCAGCTGCTGCCCTCTATTTCCCCATCGCTGAAATACAGGCAATGTCGAACAAACATGCGGTTTCGTAATGGATTCAGGCTTTCTAACTAGGGCAGTTAGATTCAATCTAGCTCATGTCCGAGTGTTGGAAATACTACATAATTGTTCTGAATATTTCTCTCTCTGACTCTATGGTATCATTTATGCTAAAAACAATGCAGGGTCAAAGATAATTGATCTTGAAATAAGCTCAAATGCGTAGAAATAAGTGTCGATGTCCGACTGTCACGTGACTAAAACGTCATCAATATCTTATGCAAATGACCTTGTGAGCTATAAATAGTAACTTCGCAGAATGCTATTGGCCAGAGCTCTAGCCGAAATAGGTACCATTTCAATTATTGAGCGACGACTGGCGAGGCGAGGAGTAGGAGCAGGAAGTACTTTTTACACAGCCCATACAAGTTTTGTCATTACTTTTGTGAAATGATTTGATTTCTATTTCAGCATGAACTGAAAAGCTTTTTCAATTTATGATTTCAGGTATATATTTTAAGTACACCGCATGCATGCTGGCAGGGAGGTGCGCCCGGATCCGGGATTATCAGCGTTGGAACTATTCTTTGTATTGTGTAAGTTGGTAGTTATCATCAGCAGCAGCTACCCCATGACCCTGCAGGGTCTTCGCCTCCCTGGTACTTAAGCATGCTGCGAGGACCAAATTGATACTAGGAAAATATCGCCGCAGTACACTTTTAAAAAAAAATTATTTATTTATTTCTCGTACTCTCGTACATTTCAGGAAATTTAATCACACAGCGCCCATCATTTTCAGGAGTTCAAGGAACCGAAACCCTTTGATGCCAAGATACATAGCGTTTATAAAGTCTTTTTTATAGTTTAAAAATTCCTGTCCTTATACATTTTTTATGATACTTTCTCTTCCTTTGATGATACTCTCTCGTTCTTTTTTCTTTTTAATTCCAGATTACTAGTCGTGATCGTCTTCTACATTGTCGGTGGCGTCCTATATATGACATTCAAAGTAGGCGCCGAGGGCGCCGAGAGAATTCCGAATTGGACCTTCTGGAAGGATTTCCCACTGATGATAAAAGATGGCGCTTGTTTTGCCATCTCGCCAATCACGAAGAAGAATGAATATTCAAAAATGTGATGAAGGCATTGTAACCGGCAATACATTTTTGAGTATTGCCCCTCATTTTTTTGGAAACGCTGAAAGACTCTATCGCTGTCTTGATTATATGTGGAAACACTGAAATGTGGGGAGCAACCGAAACACGTCACACCAGTGTTACGGACATCTGAAAGAGGTCTTTGCAGGGTGTGACATGTAAAAGAGAAAATAACCTATACGCTTGATCAGAAAACGGTCCCATTTTTTCGTTGGCTCGGTTTGCAATAATGACGAAAAAAGATGGATCATTTTGCTTGGTACTTTTATAAGAGATATTTCAAAAATGCTTCTTTCCAGTTGACGATAGTACATGCAGGATTTGTAGTGTGCTACGAATTGGTAAACAAAACGATTTCCCTCTATTGCCATTTCCAATATTTATAGAAATTCATTCCCCATAATTCCTCAAATTGATCTCTCCAATGAAGAAGAATTTGAAATAAACTCGCAAACAAAAATGTGTCTAAAATTGCTTTATTTTAAAAAATGGAGCAGTTGTTAGTCAATACATGTTCAAGTTACAGAAACCAGACCCTTCTATATATATCAAGTGTTAATTGGCCCCACGTCCTTTAAGATGATCGTCTAATAGCCTTTTTTGCTTCTGAATGGTCGTTGCCTTGACGGTAAGCACTTATTTTAAAGGTATTTTAGTGAAAGACATAAAGATGTCCTGTCAAAATTCCGTGCAGTGGATTTGTATTAGTTCTAGTTGATAATCATTCTGATAAATCGCCCAGCAGAACCTATCGGTAGTATCCTCTCTGACTTTGACCCACATTTTCTCCATGACCTTGACCCACATTTTCATCATGACCTTCACCTTGATTTTCACCTTTACTCCGTCTCTCCTGTTCCTCCTCCTCTTCATTCATCCACAAGGTCAAATTATCGCGCAGAAGTTGCAAAATCAAGGCAGTTTCTTTGTAAGAGATCACTTCATCTAACCTTGTCAATTCGGGAATAGCATCATCAAAAGCCCTTCGCGCCATTTTGCAAGCCTCGTGTCTTGAACCGGCGATATCATACCAATAGGTGGAAAAGTTCAAGGCCAAGCCGAGGCGGATATAATTCGTTGCGGGAAGTTGTTGCGCCGCATTTAGAGCAGTGTCATAAGCATTTTTAGACTCCATCGCGACCTTCGACCTCTCCTCGCCGACTCGAATCTCCGCTAAATATCTGTAATAATCTCCACGCATTTTCATATAGAAGACTTTATTTTCGACATCAGCGTCCGGATCCGTACACGATGGGATTAAGTGTTTATCCAAGAGACCCAGTATCTCGCTGCAAAAAGTCAGAATTTCTTTCTCGATTCGAGTTCGGAGTTCGACTGCCATACTCAATCGTGAGGAAACGGGCTCGGCGTTGCTTTCAGCGCTCGAAACCATTCGCCACGACGAGCGCCGGACTCCTACAACATTTTTGTACGCCACGGACAGAAGATTCCGCTCCTCCACAACCAGTTTGTTGCCTTCTTCTACGACTTTTTTCATTGCTTCGACCATTTCTTCGTACCGTTCAGCCTGCTCGGCGAGTTTGGCGACAAACACTACCTCCTGGTGGCCCTTCGTGTCGATGGAGTTCGTGGATTTGTACTCCGGTCCCATCATAAAGCTGAAAATGCAATGAAAGATTTAACTCTCGATGCCTTGAACCGGAAATTTAGCTCTACAGTCTGGTTCATTTCAATATCAACGCCTACAACATATGATATCTCCTAAACTGACTGATCCGCTGCGGGATCCATTCCTGGGGTCGACAAGGCCGAGCTTCCACCCTTCTTCTTTATCAGCGTTCGCTCTGCACTCGGATGAGTTATTTCCCTGTGAGTATTCCTCCTCCAAGGCGGGATGAAGGTTTTTACGTGCAAGCCTCTACTAAACGGTTAGACACCATATACTAGGAACCTCGGTTTTACGTCTCATCCGGTTTGGATTAGGCCGATGGACTCGACTTGACAACTCGGGTTCAGGAAGCAGCACTTACCTCTATGTATATTGCACATAAACACAAATGCCAACATCAAACACACATCAGCCCAAATATACACGTAGGCCTATAACATCAGGTTCTAGCTGTCGGCATAATATATAGGGCCTGTACACTTTCTAGCATTCACCTAAACATCAACAAAATTTATATATTCTTTACAAGTGACACATTGCACACATGACATGTTTAAACCAGCATGCACTATATAGGACTTCCATGTATGCATATATACATGTGTAAGTGGTTCATGTATTAATTTAATGGCCAATGACTTTGTTATTGTGAAAAGGAGAAGCCTTTACAAAAAAAGCAGAGGATTATTTTAATTCAATGGTTTGGTTTTGACTTGTTCAGAAATGTCTCACTGATAGTGTCCTTCCATTAATCCAATGGCGAAGTTTGGGGGGGGGGGGCACGGGGCAAACCCCGGATTTCCTCATGAAGAGAAGAAGAGAAGAAGAAGAACACGAAGGGAAAGAAAAAAGAAAAGCCCGGCTAGCTCATTTATGAATACAGCCATCGGTGACAATGCCCGCCACTTCAACTTTTGACTTATTGAGATGTAAATATCGAAGATAAGGTCTAACAACTCATGACTGTGTTGTGTAATGTATAAGCCTGGCCAAAGCAAAAGGATTAGTCCTCTCTTGATTTTTGTTGGAATGGGGGAGGGGGAGGAGGTTCTATTCTACCTGATCTAAATACCGCGAACTAGAACGTTAGACCAGCGTAAGCGAGTTGTTGTTCTACGCAAAATCTCAGAATCTCGTCCGCATTTCGTTCTAAAATTCTACCGAGCCCTTTTCACAAGGCAGTTTTGTAGGAATTACATTAAACATCAATTCTGAAACCAATTAAAAACCTAATTAGGCCATCATTTGATAGTACTGTACATTGGATCATGGTCAAACTTTGCATGAGTCATCAATCGATCGATCTTATAAACATGTTATAATTTGATTGTGTCAATCGTAGGTTCATAAGAAGTTCTTTCTCTTCGATTGATCCATTGTTGTCAAAATGTCGCACGAGATCTTAGCCATATAAACGTGGATTCTCCAGTGAAATTGAGACTCGACAGACTGCCGTCCCCATACCACCTATTGCAACGGTGACAGAGCAGTCACATTACGAAGTCAAGCATCTTTAAATTCTTCTGAGGTAGGAGTATGATCGATAATTTACTCAGCTACGATATCTGACGAGAAATCGATGAAACAACAAAAATGTATTATTTGGAGGTATCGTAATTAGCCGCTAGTCCAGTAACCTTTTATAGCATGGGTTTTGCATTAGTGAGTTTATGCTGCATGCATTCATTGAACTGCTAGCTCATTTCAGCTGCCGCATTTGGGTAATTTTGATTATAGTGTATATATCGGCGTAACCTGGTGTTGGAGCATGCTGTTCCCCGGGAACCAGTCCCGCACCTTCAAATCCTCGTGATAAGGTTTTTTTCAAACGAATTTTCAGAGCAACGACCGTGATTCTAATTTGAAGCCTAACGCTGTTTAGAATTCCTTCAACTGAATTTATTGAAGTCGTCGCCAAATCATTGTTTTTTTGTTTCTCTGTTTTTTCTTCAGATGTCTCTATCATTAGAATCAAAAGTTATGTCAACCGTCAGCCTCGTTTTAGTAATGGTCGCCTGCTCATGTGCACAACCAGACCGAGGCTTTGAATATTTCTTCACTGATAATGACTTGGAGATGGACAACATAAAGTTGAAGTTCGACCGGGAGGGTTATGAGACGCCATCTTGGGTCAGGGGAACTTACGTAAGTTCAGTTTCCAAGCGGTTAAAAAACTCGAAAATTCATGCCACGTTCGCGTGATGTAACCATCAGTTTTCACACAAAGGTTTAGAACCTTTTGTAGAAAGCATTAATTCCCTCAAGCATCTTGAGGACAGATTGTCACCTTTTGTTAACTACAACTGGAATCATTGCTGCCGGTGCCAATTCGTGAAAATTCATTTCTCACCAGTACGTTTCGTACATAACTTTGATGCCTCGGTCTTTTTACAGCCAAACGTTATTTCTTAAAGACTCTTTGACCACAAATGTTTTGGCAATAACTCAGAGCATTGAAAATATTTCTTCTTACTCTGTTTGAAGTGAAGACTGCTTTCCAAATACAACAGTAGTGGGTTTGATTCACTTTAGAAAGTTTTTTCTTTACGTTTCAGGTAAGAAATGGGTTTGGACTCTTCGGTGTTAACAAGAGGAAGGTTCTGCACATCTTCGACGCCTTGGGAAAATTGACGAAATTGGACTTCACGAACGACGGGGTATTCTTCTCAACTAAGTTTATCAGATCTCATTTATACAACGATTCGATGTCAAAACATGACATCGCACCATATTTGATGTTTCAGGGCGTTGACCCAGATTTCAACCCTTTGCAAAAGGTGGAGGCACTGTTGCATGGACTTGACAACATGAATATTAATGTGCATCGATATAACAAGGATTACGTTGTCGAAAATGACTTTTGGCGCCTTTATCAATTTGACCTTGAAACCTTGAATGTCACACGTCGCTATACTCCGCAAGTACCCAATTTCGGGACTATGGATAATTTCTTTTCGTTAATTTCGTCTGCGCATCCACTGCCAGAATTTGGGACACAAAATCTTGTGAGCTACGTCACAACTGTTGAGGTAGGCCTGCAGGATTATGGACACTGCGTCATCAGTTTGTGTCGTCTGCCGAATGTCAATGACAGGGAATTGATCTCAAGATGGAAACTTGATAGAATACCGTACATGCATTCATTCGCCGCCACGAAAAACTATACAGTTTTGTTTGTCGGTCCGCTTTTTGTTGACATAACAAAACTCATCAGAACAGTCAATCCATCTCATAGTCTCGATTGGCGCGGAAGTGACGCAACAGAGATCTTCGTGACAGATATCAAAAGCGGATTCACAAAATCTACCAAACAAATGACCGGGTTTACAATGCACCATATCAACGCCTTTGAAGAAAATGGCCGACTTATCATGGACGCTGTGACGTATCCCAACATCGATTTCCTCCATAGCCTCCAGGTGTCTGTGCTGCGCAACAAAACGCAGCGAGATGCGAAGATTCCGTCCACGTCTACACTGAATCGTTTCATTTTAGATCTGCACACGATGAGACTGGACGTTTTAGAACACAATACCACAAAGGGTTACGAGTTTTTAAACCGCCTGGACCTGCCTTCCATCAACGAGAACTTCCGTTACAAACCATATTGCTTCGTTTATGGCAACGTCATCAAAAGTGACAAAGTCAGCGTTGGCAACGTCACACTGGTAAAGAAAGATCTTTGTAACAAGGGTGGCGATACAGTTTGGTCCGAATTGAATCAATACCCGTCGGAAGCTTGGTTTATCCCAAAACCTGGCTCCACAGTGGAGGATGATGGGCTTCTCATTTCGATCGTCCTGGATGGTTATACGAAAACGAGTTATTTGCTTCATCTTGATCCAAAAACAATGAAAACCATATCAAGGGCATATATGCCAACTTTCGTTCCATGGACTATTCATGGTCGGTTTTTCACTTAACCCAGTGTGATCCTTCGATCAAACTTTTGTCTGTCCCAAGGTACGCTACCTGACTTAAGAACTACAATAATCGACGCACGCAAGCTAATTGCTAAAGTCACCAAAGCACCGTGATGGTGTAGCTAAAGTGTGTGCCGAATCCGAGCTGACAGTCGAAAGAGCTCCACCTGAACGATGTTTTATGAGTTAAATTTAACTACTCCATGGCCATCATTACTCCAGTTACCCCCACCCACCACCTTAATCTACGACTGCCCTTTTACTACACGCATCTGCCCAAAGAAGTCTAATCTACAAACGGTTATCCTTCTCAAATGAGAGACTTTCAACTCTGATATGAGTTTCGGGTCACTTTCCTATTCCACTGATAACATGTGACCCATCATTGGCACCAAATCGAGTATAGTATCAAAGTTAAAAGGCCTAGTATTACGCAGTCACTGAGTGACAATATCAAATTCTAAAAGTGTATACCATGGCGTAATCCAGACAAAAGTCCGATACCGTAACGCCTACCTTTTATAAAAGGAATAGAGGACTCCGCATAGAATTTAAAAAGCATCGTCTCAGCCATATTTATCGCCTGATTGACTACCAGTACATGTATATTGGATCTGGCAACATTAGCAGAAGCAGAGTTATAAAAGTTAATATACAGCAACATTGAATTAACTTATTTGATACTGATTTAGATACATTTTTATTCGTGGTAAAACGGAGTGCAGTGGAGTCTCCAGGCCATTTAAAACTGACAAGCCTAGTGAGTTTGGCGACAAATATTATTGTCCTTAGATGTATAATTGACAAAACATGATATAGGTGTAGCAATTTTAAAAGCCTTGCATCAAATTCCGTTATCTCGCACCCAGGGTTAATACATCTGGAATACACGTGTCTATCGTTGTAGCCTAACAAGAATATCAATCATTCGTCCAAGGTAGTCTGCGTTTTTTTGTGATGATTTATGATTGATTTATTAAGGCGCGATCATATCTCACCAGTTTGGATAAGTTCCATTTTTTGCGAATTATTTCAAGATGGAGATGCCTTTCCTGTTCGTAATATTGTCCTTTGCATTTTTCGCTTATTCAGAAGGTAAGCTTAATTTAAAATGTCTTATCTGATATTTCCAGCGTATCATCTCATGTTATCTTATGTTAATTTTGAACAGACCAAAGAAACAATACGTGTATTTGCCCCTGCCAAATTAGGCCATTCGACCCCCATGACAGCTGTTCCTGGGGGTCGATGCTATCAAGATTTCCTTTTGATAAGGAAACAATGGGGAATTTACGCCGAGGTGCGAAAGACAATAGGCCGTGAATTGGGTTAGGTCTGAATTCTTCAAACTGAGAGGTAAGAGGAAAAAACGTAAAGAGATTAAAAATTACTTCATCGAATTGAAAAGTGCATTTGCTGTAGTGGTACAAACTTACTCGTGAGTCAGTACCCAATCATCTTTTTATTCTTGCGACAGCATCATGTGGCTTCATGAACATCCCACGACCGAAGCACGCCCGAATGAACTCCTTCTCTACCAAGCGCCTGGAGGTCAAATTCACCTGCCAGGGGGTAAACATCGTACAGACTACAGGCAAGAAGAAACAGATTGTAAAGTGTGTACGGGGAAACTGGGCGGAGGCTATACCGTGCGTCAAGCCGAGTGAGCGGGGTAAGTTTGCTAAAGGAGAAAAAACATCGCATATCGTTTAGAGTTATCTATGCTGGCTGTCCATGAAAGTGTTGTTAATTCTAACGTATACATTATAAGACATGTAAGGCCGGGTTATATATGAGGTTGACGTTTTCCAATGCTTTTCCTTTCAGTGTACACACATTGTGAAACCCACAAACAATGGATGAAATTGTTCCCTGCGATATTCCAAGCGGAGAAGTATCCAATAGGAAAGGTTGTCAGGGTCACGTGCCCAGGTCACTTCCGCCTTGACGGATTGGCAGAAGTAAAATGTGAAAAGAAGGGCTGGAACGCTGGCGTGGATCAACTAAAATGCAAAAGTAGGTTGTTCTCCAAGCGAAAACGTTTTTGACCATCACAAAATTGGCTCAAGTTAAAACATATATGACAAAAACCTTTTCACATGGAGTAGACAGCTCATCAGAAGATACGAACAAGCCTCTGTGGCAACCCTCCGCACGCTGTATCATGCCATTGAAGGACTCCTATGTACTCGGGGCGAGTAAGAAGAAGTTCGAGTATAGAGGCTTGGATGAACCCCAACAAGATTTTACCGTGAGGATGACGTCGTTTTGTTCCCATTTTTATCTCAGAAAGTACATGTAAGGTGCCCTCAGAATGGAAGGACACTGTTCTAAATAACCTGAACGATGAATACTGGAGTGGCCACCGGATTTTGATCACGTGCCCGAAACCGGAACAGATGGCGGCTCCGCTGACGGCCAAAGGAGGAATCATCAAATGCTTACCTGATGGCACTTGGAGTGTCGAGGAGGAAAAGCTGTGTAAAAGTGACGGTAAGGACAAGTACTAGTACTTGTATTGCTTTTGTCCTGTTTTTTAAAAAGCAACAATATCAACAACGACGACGTTGATGACAACAACAACAACGACGACGACGACGACATTTTTCGGACTGTTCTCCCACAAAAAGCAATGCAATGAATGTTTTTCTCCGTATTATTTATAGGGGAAAACTGCGAAGTTCCTAAACTCTGGAAAAAGCTCTTCCCGAAAATGCTGTTGAAGAAGCAATACCTTCCCGGGTCGGCACTTATTCTGAATGCGTGTCCAACTGGGATGGCAATGTCACGTGATTTGAATGCAACCAGTGGTGTGGCGACATGTGGTACTGATGGATCATGGGATGTCAAGACCCCCTGCGAAGGTAAACGGCTTTGGTAGCAACCCACAACCCGCGAAGGAGCCAATGGCAATTTATGAAACTCTCTAGGCGGCCTTGAAAGAGAGTTGTCTATGGCCGCTTTTTCACACTAAAGCATATCCCAGAATTGAAAAACTCATTGTGCAGCATATTCCATACTTAAGAACTCAAAGTATTTTGATTAAGTAATGTTTCATAAGCACCTTTTCTATAAGGCTATTCCTGGAAAATATCAGAAAGGTGATTGAGAAATATCAATTGATCCAGATTCGCGATCGTTAGAAGTCTCGAGCAATTAAGAGCGCTGATCGGGGAATATTCAATAATTATATTAAAATGTATTCATTTTTGATTTTGACAATTTAAGTCAAGAACTGCAAAGTTCCAAAGACATGGCATATCAATGTAGACCATGTGACCTTTGGCGAGAAGGTCAAACTACCAAAGTGCCCTCCAGGATCGAGATTAATCCGCCAAATACTCTACATATCGACCAAGGGGAAGCTTGTCTGCAATGCGCAAGGAACATTCGGGATTGACGTCACAGGTCCGTTGTGTAAAAGGTTACCCAGCTTAGTCCAGAAGCAACAGGCCAACCAAGGTCACCAGGGCAAGAAGGGGCAAGGTATGACTTGTATTTTGATTGTACTCATCTTTAAGGTGGAATAAAAACAAACCAACCAATCAATCTTGTGAAAGTTGCCCCATTAAATGTACATCATGGGCAGGCGTCTTGTGATAGGGCCCAGAAATGCGCACTCCATATTAATCCGCTGCGCGGAATAGGCGGAATGATACACGTTACGACGTTGTGTATCTTTTATCAAAATTAAATAATCAAAGTAAAAGGTCCTGCTTTAAAAATTACCGTTCGAAATAAGAAAACAGTTCCATCTCGTAACATGATTATGGAAACGCAGTTAGTACTTGTTTGGGCAGAAGATGCATGATGTCATTTTGATACGTATCGTATATTTCAGATACAAATTATGGTGTCTTGTTCCAGGAAACAGTGGTGACCATGGAAGCACTGGCAACCATGGTTACAGTCAAAAAACGTATAGCAACAATGGGAACGTCAAAAGCGCCCCTAACGGAGCGTGCAGAACCCCGGCAGCGTGGATTGCCCAGTTCCCCGCCCTCCAGAAATACCCAATTTTCAAAAGTGGAAAAGGTATACAAATTGAAAGCTGCCCACCGGGTTTGACATTTGTTCAAGCAGCATTGAGGGTTAACAAAATGGCAAGATGCGCCAATGGCAGATGGAATCTCCCCAAGAGACAGTTTTGTGTTCGGCCCAGCGAAGGTGGGGCTAGCCACGGCGAGAATGGCGGCGGGCGAAGCTACAGTCAGCAAGGCGGCGGGCAGAACTATGGATCAAAGGCAGGAGGTAACTAAATTGCAGTACAATTAAAGTGACGACATTTTAGGGTTAAACACTATACAACACATTCTTCAACACATTACATTTTGTACAACACACAAACTTTGCTTACCAAGTACATTATTGAGGCAATAGGCAAATAGCCAGTGATGACCGTCTTGGTACTGAGGTGGTCGAGTTAGCCAGGGCTGGCGTGGTGGGTGAACCTGTACCTTGCAAAAGAAATGTCTGTTTCAAATTAATGCTTATATACGCCAAACGCTCTAACAAAAACAGTATTTTACTCTTAGGTTCCCGGAGCTGCCCGATACCCAATCTCTGGCAACAGACGTACCCTGCCTTGGCCAATCACAAGCTTGCCCCTGTTGGGATGAAATTGAACGTAAACTGTGAACCAGGCTGGCACAAGTCTCGGGCCGTCCTGATGGTCAGCAGTGTAGTCGAATGCATGCCAAGCGGCCACTGGAATATCCCACCGATATTGTTCTGCGAGAAAACAGGTGGGTTAAACCAAGGGTCCACAAAGTAATGCTAACTCTCGAGGTATACATGTCAACCGCCAAATCTTCGCGGAATTCGCGTAAAATCTCGATTCGCAAGAGATATTTTCACACAGACTAGAACATTTGGTGGTTTACCGTACATAGATATGCATGTGTCGTATCGTGAAGTTGTTGAACAATACATGCCAAAAATAGATTCATCCTTTCTTTGAGAAGGTTCTCCTTGCCTGTTTGCATACTCAGTGGACCTGCCTCGCCCCCCCCCCCCCCACATTATAGAAAGTCTATGATTAGGATGAAGACTGGACTGCCCCGGGCCGCTACCTGTTCGGCACTAAGTGTCTTGCCTGGTAAGGATTTTGATGGGATTTTAATATGTGTACGTGCTTTCCTTTTCAGGTGACTGCTCAACACCGGTGTCCTGGCGCAGACAACTTGTTCCTTTAAGGAATCGCCCGAGCTTTCCAGAGGAGGGTGGCTTCAATGTAAACTGCCCCCAGGGTACTGTGAGGACGCCGGAATTGCAGCGGGCAAATGGTCGAGTCAAATGCTTAGGGCATGGTCGATGGAACATACCCACAAACCAGCCATTCTGTCACAAAATTTCTCTTTAGTACCAGATGAAAATAAATGTCTTACATAACCAGCACTTGATTTATATTTCGTTAAGATTACTTGACGTGAGATTTCTCCTTGATGCTTAACACAAAGAGATTATGCCAGTGGAAGTAATCATGGTATATCTCTACAAAATCTTTAGTTTGCGACACATTCCATGTAACTTGGCATATTGATGGTATTCCAATTGTTTAGGAGAGTTTTGCGAAAATAAACAGCTGTGAAATTTACTCTGCGGTATATTTTCACTTATTTGCTATCCTACTTCGCCGAGTCAAGAAATCCTATCAATTAGTAACCGGAACTAAAATATCAAATTATCTTTAAGTGTATTGACACAGAGCTAGGGCAGGTCATAGTAAAAACCTAGCATCAAGTTCCAATAAACCTCGGTCCCATGACATTGCCTCTTTGATCACGTGCATACGGACTACACACGTACATTTATAGATATCGAAATCAATTTTGGAGATGACAAGTTTGTCTTTAACCATGTTGACGTAGAAGCCAGTAATATATCTCAGTCATTGGTTCAGGTTTTCTAGTTTCGCGTCGAAGTCAACTTTACACGATGAAGATTTCGTTGCTGTTGGTCGTTTTTTCTGTAACATTTGTAGCGTATTCCGAAGGTAAGCCAAGCAGTAGTCTTTCCCGCCACACTTCATAGGTTAAGTAATTCTCTTAAATAGTAGAATACCATCTTAGGTCCGTGTTACAAGGGACTGAGATTGTTTGTTACTTCGGTGAACATTCCCAAGCACCCAAAGTTGATTTTGTGTAGGAAGTTCACCTTCATGCAGGAGACGATCTCACACTTACCGACTTAGTCCTATTCGTGCGTAGAGGGCACAGAATGCTCCAGTCTCCACCCAGTTCGGTCGGCAGCCGCTGTCTGTGGATGTTGCCCAAGATCAGAATGTGCCACGCTCCCTCATATCCTTGTCTACTGATCGGCCTCTCTTTTGGATGGCGTTGAGTTCTTTTCCCCATCGGCTGTCCAATAGAGTGCTCTCTTCGGGAGTGTGCATGGTGGCATTCGGCACATGTCCCAGCCAACTCCAGCGACGTCTTTGAACCATTCCGGCGATATTGGTGTGCACCCTGTTCTCTGTGGTAGGTCGACGTTGCTGATCCAGTTGGGCCAAAAGACCCTGCCAGGAGAAGATCACCGTGAAGTAAATATTGGCAATAATGTCTCATTCATTCCCATAGCCGCATGTGGCTTTATGAACATCCCACGACCCAAGCATGCCCATATGGACTCGTTCTCAACGAAGCACCTACAGGCTGAATTCAGTTGCAAGGGAATCTATATCGTGCAGACGACAGGCAAGAAGAAACAGCATGTCAAATGTGGTAGAGGTGGATGGGCGAAGCCTATACCGTGCGTCAAGCCTAATGAAAGAAGTAAGTTAACTGAAATTTTTTTTCACCAAACCAATGGCATGCAAATAATTATATGTTAGTCAATCAGCTTTCAAGAGAATGTGTTCTATTCACAGTATTTGCTGTTTTACGTTTAGGAAGCTGGTCAAATGTGCCTTTTCTAATTTCAATATTATCCTGACCTGCGTCAAAAACTCATTACTTCAAATTAGATAGCCTGCTATGTGATGCTCACATGAATTGGCAACACTCATTTTAAAAGCAAAGTTCTGTAAATATGATGCGTTTGATCCATGCATGGCTCATGCCTTATCAAGATATGTAGTATGAAAGTCAGCCACGTTTCAATTACAGTCTACACACATTGCGAAGCTCCCTCACAATGGCTGAAGCTGTTTTCAACATCATTCAAAAAGGGGAAGTATCCGATAGGAGCGGTCGTTCAAGTCACCTGTCGAAAGCACTTCCATCTGCCTGATGGAGTGCGTGAGGTGAAATGTGAAAAGAAGGGTTGGAATGTTGGGGTGAATCCGTTGAAATGCATTCGTAAGTTGGTTTTCAAGCTATACAACGTATGAGTATGACAATGAAGTCAAGAAAAAAAATGTTGTAGCAGGTGCACAGACTGGTTCCTATTTGTTACTCTGTTGATGTGCCCTCCCCCTTCATAGTGAGCCTTGTTGCTATATAGTTGTCCAAATCTTTGCTGGGTGTGCCATGCCCCTCTGTCTGATCTGGATGTGTACTCTCCAAACGTAGTGCACCGTGTTTCTACAGGGTGGACCGTCCTCTTCTCATTAGAGTTGATATCGGTGTGCTGGGGTGTTCAATAATATCATTACATTCAATGTCAGTCCAATTTTAAAATTGTTATTGGGTGGGGCCATTGTTAGCATTTCACTTTTACTTCAGGCAATACGTGCAAGGTTCCAACAACATGGAAAAACACTGTCCTAAATAACCTAAACAATGAATACTGGAGTGGCCGTAGGATTTTGATCACGTGTCCAAAGGTTGAACAGATGGTGGCGCCACTGACGGCCAAGGGTGGAATCATCAAATGTTTACCTGATGGTAGCTGGAGTGTTAAAGAAGAAGAGCTATGCAAAAGTGGTGGTAAGAAATTTTATTAACAGGCTTCAATATTGAGGAACTGTAATAATTTTGCTTTTTCGATCATTTGAAGTGTAAGTGGTGAAACTATTGCAGGTAAGATCTGAATGCAAAATGAAAGTTTGAAAGAATGGCAGTAACATGATGAGATCTCTTCAAATCAAATAATCCGTCACGATGGTGTCATCCAATAGCAAGATCGCTTGGAAATAATCCTATGAACACATTCAGTCATTTGTTTAATGCAAAACACTGGCAAATGGAGCCAGTACTTCACTGAAATGTCTATGCTTGTTCATATCATGCACGTGTTGTACATTGATATTCTTTTTCGGTAGTACAGTTTGTACATGTAATTATAAGTAAGATAATACGTTAAATAGTGGTATTATTTTCAGTATTTTCAAATACCTAAAGTGACATTATTATCATACCAAGTGTTGTTTTTTCAATAGGCAAGAAATGCGATGTTCCGAAAGTCTGGAAGAAGCTGTTTCCGAGGCTTCCCTGGAGGGATGAGTACCTTCCTGGCACGGCACTAATTCTGAACAATTGTCCAAGTGGGGTTAACGCATCATCGGAAATGCTCACAACCAATGGGGTGACGACGTGTAGGACAGGTGGATCATGGGACGTCGAGACTCCCTGCAAAGGTTGGGCCACAGCATTGTTACTTATCACAAATGGACAGACCTTGTATAGCCACCATAGGATACATGTAACTGACGATCATAACCGCTCTCACATTCCACATGTCTATTTGACGATAGTCTAACAGACTTTCTGCACGTATCTTTTTTGCACTTTCCACTGTATAATTTTTTCCCCCAATTTGTTTTAGTAAAGGATTGCAGAATCCCTAAATCATGGCGTATGGGAAAAGAACATGTCACCTTCGGCGAGGAAGTAAAACTCCGAACGTGCCCGCCGGGTACAAGATTAATCCACGAACTACAATCGACCAATGGGAAACTCGTGTGCAATGCACAAGGAACATTTGGTATTGACGTCACGCGTCCTCCGTGTAAGCCAATTCCGATGCCCCGTGCCCAACAGCAATATGGCGGCGGAAGTCAAGAGGGAACCGCGCAGAGAGGTAAAAAAACTTGCCTGTAAAAGAAATCTGTCGACGTGCTACTGGATCCTTCCTTGCATTTTGGCACGGCAAATTCTTTATTCTAATGATGTACATGTACGGTAAAATAAAACTACGGCCGCCACTAGGTGGCATCCACTGTCACTAGGGTATTTCATTGTGATGTAAAGTTTGTCTGAGGTTTGATTTTCTTGACGGATAACGTGGTGGAAATCAGCGTCACCTACTGGGATGCCGATAGCCTATAAGATGGGACCTTTACAATGTGGAAAGCACGTATCATGCTGTTACAGCGTGCTGAGGATAGGGGCGCTACGTTGTGCTGTATTAGTTGGAGTAGGAAAATATTTCTCTTCAAGAACATTTCAAAATATTGCAGTCTGACTAACAGTACCAGTATTATATTCTAGACGATAATTTCTGCATAAATCCGCCCCTTTGGAAACAATCATACCCGGCCATGGCGAAAGCTGGCGACAAAGTTGAAGTCGGAATGCAAAATGCGGTCGGCTGTGACAAAGATAATGGTTATCAGATGACACCTGGGATCAAGAAGGCAAAGGGAATCATTAAATGCCTACCTGGCGGGATTTGGAATGTACCAACTACAGAGTTGTTCTGCGTTCAAGCAGGCACGGACCAGGCGACTGGTAGTTACAACCAGGGGAATGGCCGATACGGCAGGAGACATAATTCTGACAATGGCGGTATGTATCAATTGAAAACAGTATATCAAGCTTGTTTTTGGTAATATGATACAATTAAAATGGTTCTGGTGCCCTTGTTCACGCAGATAATACATTTAGTGGAAGGAACGCGTTCTATTACATTCAGGAACATTTTATGGCTGAAATGCTGGGAAACGGCGTAGTCGGCGTTCCGTATTTAGGTACCTGACTTGTAACAACCTGCAATAGTATCGCCATCCCTAACATGCCTCAAGGACCAAGCAATTGTCTCTATTGAAACAAAACGGCTCCAATGCGTGTTATTTGCATCACTGGACATTGAATTGGCGCAGACTGTTAACTGTAATCGAGGTTGGAACAAATTCTATATTGGTATTGAAATAACACACCTTACTAGCTTACTTATTGATGAAGGAAATGTCTGTGGTAACTTTATAGGTAACACCGGTAGCGCTGGCTCCAGCCAAGGCAAAACAGCTCCCAATGGCGCGTGCAGGACCCCACCAGCCTGGATAAGTCTGTTCCCAGAACTCCGGGAGTATCCAATCTTCCAAAACGGTAAAGGTTTCGGAGTTAAAACCTGTCCAACGGGATTGACGTTCACCCAGCAAGCATTGAATGTCAAGAAGAGCTTTGATTGTTTCAATGGAAAATGGAATGTTCCAAAGGGCCCGATGTGTGTTCGGCCGGATGGAGGTGCAACTGGCTACGAACAATATGGCAAAAAAGGCGGCTACGGACAAAATGGAAAAGGAGGCGGCTACGGAAGAAATGATGGTGGACATGGCGGTGGACAGGGACATAGCCACACTAGAGGAGGTAAATATCAACGAAACGCGTTTTGTAATAAAAAAGCATAAATACTCTAACACTGGAACAGGAGGGCCCGGTTTCAATTGTGTTGTGAAGATAAACTTGATACATTTCTCCACCATGGGTACTACATTCATGATAATTTTCCGGAGTATCTGTATGAGAATACGCCAAGAAAAACTGTAGATGTCTCTTTTTCCATGCATGTCCCCTTCCCATTACTCTTCTGGCAGTAGGTAGGTTCACACTCGCCTTCACTGGTCGAATTCTCAATAAGCTGTTGTGTACCATTCTGATCATCTTGTAGGTGTGAAAAGATGTGTGATCCCTGATCTCTGGAAGCGAGCATACCATGTCTTGGCGAAACTCAACAGTGCCGCCATTGGAGTTACTATGGATATAAGGTGTGCGCCAGGCAGTCACAAGACTCGTGCCGTCCTCAGAGTCAACAGTAAAGTAAAATGCATGCCGAACGGCCTGTGGAATGTCCCACGGAAGGTGTTCTGCGAAGGAGGGGATGCGGCACCCGGTCACAATTATTGAATCAATTCCAAAATAAATTCGGCTATTATATAACTTATTATGCGGCGAACAGAACCTAAACAAAGCATGTAAAACAGTTAGCAATTGCACACGGGAAATCTCAATGTGCTTTTATGAAAGTTGTGCACTTAAAATTTGTTATGTTTTGATGTGACAATAAAGTAAACTTTCACCTGAAACAATTCTTGTCTGTAGATTTTTATACCATTCTGAGATGTCCGGAGAACGTACAAAATGTTCAGCTCTTTTCGTTTAATCACGTAGAGCAATGAAGATTCGATTCGACAAATAACAAACATATCATTTAGAAAACAAAAATCTGAATGTTACTGCTGACCTCCGCGCTCCAGCATCCTCTAAATACGTTGGTGGATAAGCTGGGAGCACACATATGGTAAAATGTTCGAATGTGCTTGAACGAAAGCCATGTGGGCGGTGTAGAGACCTCATTTACCGACTGCATCGATTCGACGAGGACCACGTGCAGCAGAGGGCGAAGCTATTTCCGATTGATTCGGAGGACACTCGACATGGGTGTTTGAGCGCGAAAGACAAAATGAAAGTATTTCTTTGTAATTTTTGAGAGCTCGGGCGGGTTCACTTCGAGTTGATACTGGGATGTAAGCGCCGCTGTCTCCAGTCCTAAGTCTTCATCTATGGTTTCCAACTTTATATATCCTGAATTACATGGCAAAGTGATACAGATGGCAGTGATATTGAAGTCAAATAGGTGATCCCGACGATGACGACAATGTCTCTAGAATACGCCAACGAGAACATGATAGACGACGCACCATCGCACTATCGTCGAAATGCTAATTTTTTCATAATATGACCTGATGGTATTTGTCTCCAAACCCTGTCAAAGTATTGTAAATTTATACTTTAAAATTGTTTGGAAAAGGTACATGATGCCATTAAAAATCTTCCGCACCTGAACATTTATATTTTGGGAAAAATACGTGTAAATTGATCGAGTAAATTAAGGCTTGGTTTTCATTAGATTGTGGCAATCCTCAATGGTCTGAAGGTCGTCGCTCGAAGCTGTCAAGAGATGGATTAGTTTCGCTGTTAGAACTCCGACCAATTTCACAATTTCTTCTCGCAAAGACACCGTTGCCCCGGGAAAGGTGCAATTGGAGATTGCCAGTAAATACAATGGCAATTTAAAGACAATTTCGGTGCACATGATCTATTTGATACATCGCTACGCCGTGGTGATCAGGTTCGACAGTACGAGTTCAGGAGTGCTTGGGCAAAATAGTCCTCAGGACCAACCAAACTCGACATTAAACCTCGTCCGTACAATGCATATTGCTTTGAGCAATGACAATTTAAGAGTGGAATTACAGTTTTGCACTCATTGCACAGTTGGGAAGGGACCTTAGCACCAGCAACAGGAGAAAAGATGGTGCCCCTAATTTGCCTGATCTTTGTCCTGATATCCACTTTGACAACAACTGAAGGTAGGTGGTAGAATATACTGGGCGCTACATGGCCATAATGGAATGGATAGGGTTTACCCTTGACCATTTTTTACGCTGCATTTTTTGCGAACGGTGTTCTTAGATATTTGCAAATTGAATGAATATAATTCTGTTAAGTTATAAAACGAGGCCGACAGTTACCTAATACGTATCTCTGTCAGTTGTAGGGGTTGGAGGAGAGGCGTATAGTTGTCGTCCTGTCCGTTGCACAAAAAAAAGATACTCACAGCAGTTCTTTAACGGCTTCCTATATTCATGACATCTCTACTGGAATTATTCCTCGCAAAGATGGTAGTGATCAAATCTTTGCGCACACTGGTAAATCTCGCGTGTCGTACATTTTCATCCACAGGTTCTAAAAAGTGTGGCTTTAGTAAATTGCCAAGGCCTGCAAATGCAGACTTGAGTGACTTCTCCGTTAAACATCGTACGAGCGAGTTCGAATGTCAGCATGGCTACGTCTTGGCGTCAACCCGTAAGAAGACCCAGACCATCAGTTGCGGTGCTTCGGGGTGGCAGAAGTCAGAGCCGTGTGTGAAGCAGAAAAGTAAGATTTTCTATCAAACACATTTTTACGTGAACAAAAGTATGCAGGGAAGTTTTTCGAATTTATGTATCACTGTCAAACGGAGAATTAGTGCATAGTTGATCATGTAGGAGATAACTAAACACAATAGCTATTTCTAGTAGCACTGTATATGATTATTTATGACATTTAATATTCAAGAGCTTTTTGCCGAATATGAGAGTCACATTTGTTTTCGGGCATTCCAAAATACCCCGGCGAGTTTGGTTATCGGCTTTTGGCAATTGTTTCAACACATTATATCAAGTCCCAATTTTAAAAACTATAACGCATTACTCGGCTTTTAACAGCAAATAGGACACATTAAAGTATAATGTACATTTTGGAACTGTTATCTGCTATTTCTAGGTCGACAATGCAAAACTCCTCTCCAGTGGCGCAGAAACTTGCCTCATTTGCATTTGAATGGCGATTATCAAATAGGAGAGGCGATCAATATCACGTGCCCTAAACGCTTACGTCTGAAGGGAAGGGTGTCTCGGAAATGTGGAACGACTGGTTGGAATGATGGTGGTGATGTAAATTGCGTCAGTAAGTTTCATGGTTGAGACATATGCTTATTTGAGTCGACGATTACGCACTTTGTCTCAGTGCCATGTCCGTTGCATGAGACAAGACTGTGTAAGTGAGATTCCTTGTTCATTGCGCATTTGCTGGAGGCAGCGGCGATCGGGAAGAAACACGAATAGCCTGTGACTGACTCCTCCTCCATGCCCGGCATACAATGGGCAATGATCGCCAGGGCGAATGTTGAAGTAAAAGAAGGAGGAGGCGGAGAAGAAGAAGAAGAAGAAGCCAGGTGGTTGAATATTCCCTAAGCATATGCTTGCAAATATTGGCTAAACCTGGCCACAATTTGGCGCCGATTCCACAAGGGGGAGAGGCGAGTATGATATCATTTGAACTTTCTTTTTCAGGGAATACATGCAAAGTACCAAAGGAGTGGAAGCAAACAGTGGAGGAAATACTTAACGATGAAATCTGGGTTGGCCGGAAAATGTTGGTCACGTGTCCAATGACCAAGCAGACGATCCCATCCCTGAAGGCTAAAGGCGGAATAATCACTTGTCTTGCGAATGGAAAATTCGATATCGAGGATGGACCCATTTGCAAAAGTAAAGGTATGATGAAACTCGATAGAATGCCAATCCCCGTTAATTGCTTTGGTGGCAAGTGAGCATCAATCGTTTTTTATCAGGGTTAGGTTTTTTTCTCGAATTTTCACCGGTGGAAACTATTCTCACATCCTGTGGAAGCATTTCAGTTTTCACCTCCGGTGACAATATATCCACCAGGGGTGGGAAGTCGGAAACAAATTAGACCAACATTTCGTATTCCAAAAAAACCCGGACTGATACTTAATAACGAGCCACACCGCACACTTCGAAAGTATTGGCGGCATTTCGATAATGGCTTGAATAACACATGTCACGAACATGGTATACATTGTATTCGTTTTGTTTTTACTCAGGCAGAAATTGTGCTGTTCCCAGCTCCTGGATGAAGGCGTTCTATTCCATGTCACTAAGGCCATTGTATCTTCCTGGGGCAACTATAATATTTAGCAGATGGCCGAAAGACGTGGTAAGGTCTTCATCATTAGATGCTACCAACGACGTTGTGACATGCAGAGAAGAAGGAAAATGGAGTCCTGCAAAGCCATTTCTCTTGAAAACAGGTAGTCCGAAATACGAAATACGTCAAACGAAATACTAGATACATGTACATGTATTAAGTTTAATTTGTGAATTTTCAATGAAAGGGTGTTGCTAAAGTTTATAAATTTGCTCTCGATCACTAGAGTAGTCGATCACCCGAGATAATAGTCTCGATCGCTCAATATACTGTATAAGTCAGTCGATCGAGATATTTCAGGAAATCTTTTTTTCACGTTGAAGAAATCATGTAATGTCCTTTCCCAGCCACGGTACCATTCAAATAAACAGTATAAATACATCAGGATGGAAATATAGACTGTTGACCACTGCATGCCTGTCTTTCTGAGTTGGCCGATATAAAAAGTATTGAAACTGATCTTAGGCTTTCGTCAATTTCTATTTACAGACCAAAGAACCGAACGACATGAGAAGCCAGTTGAGAAAATTGCGACGACGCATACCGACTTGAACAAGCGGAGTGAGTTTTGGGTTATTTCTTGAAGTAATGTCGGATCAGCGATGTCTCATTTAGGCGAAGGAGGACAGGGAGGGGAGGGTACACCATCAGAAATAAAGGTTTTTGAGCTTCTAAAAAATCTTTAAAGATTTTTTGGTCAACACAATAATATGCACCCCGTGGACTTTTCTTATACATGTAAAATGAAAACCCAAAATGGTTGTTGAGATTTGAAAACGGCCGAGATATTTGTGTTGGCAGAAAAACCATTAACGATTTTTCAAAAAGTTTAAAAAGCTTTGTTTCTAAATAGCGTATGCACACGCCCCCTTGTTGATAAACTATCGAAGTTAAAGCGGAAAAAATCTTGTTTTAACTGTAGTAATTCCCTTGGAAATCCAGGAGTTCCTCTGATGGACGCAGATGCTTGAGATGCACATGTGCATTGTACGATGGTCTATAATAGTCGAAGCTTTAGCTACGGCGTGTGAGTTTACTATTTATCTGATATTTTATCTGATTTCGTCAGCAAAGTGCCGAGTCCTTTTTTCCAACAGGAAAGATGCATTGGTCATATGCATATTGGATTTACATCTAAGTGCATGTATCATTATACGATTAAGTTCTATGTGGGAATAAAATTCCCCGTTGAATAATTCTTATTTCAGGAAAGCACTGCAGGACCCCCGAAGCTTGGCGAGAGATGTTTCGAACGTTTCCAAGGAAAATGAAGGCAAATAGCAAGGTGGTATTAAACACCAAGACGTGTCCTGGAGGTAAACGAGATGCAGAAGTGGAGCGTGTTGGGGGTACCATCTTTTGCACTCGAGATGGGCACTGGAGTGTAAAGCCGGATTACCTCTGTCCAGGTAATTTAACCTACCAATTATTTTGTTGAAGGAACAATAGCTTATTTGCGGCATCATTACCAAGCTGTTAGCTGCCTCGTTGACGATTGGAGCATGAGGGAAGGACGCAACTTTATAAGTGAGGTCTAAGTGATGGTATGTGCCCGACCATGATCGGAACCTATTTTAGAACAGTACAGTTTTATTTGCATGAATAGGCCTGTTATTAGCAATTCTAAATGTCAATCGCAAGTTTGTCCCAGATACAGATCTTTTGCAAAACTATACAATGATTAACTTTTTTGTACTCGGTCCCTTCTTTCAAAATCTATTTCAGTGTGTGTATTTCCGATGGAATGGGTCACCTACACCAAGGGTGTGCAATTGCGACGAAAGTATATGTTTCCCGGTCAGCATAGAAAAATCAGCGGTTGCAAACGCAAGGATTTGAAATTGCACCCGTCCATTGTCAAGGCAGGAGGAAAGCTGACCTGCACGAAAGAAGGAAGGTTTAATGTCAATCCGAGATATCTGTGCACAAATGCACAGAAGGAGGCTTGTAAGTAGCTCTGAATCTTATCAGCAAACTCCAGAGAATAAAAAGCTTCATACAATGTAGATGTTTAGGTGTCGTGAAGGTTGAAAAACGTTTGCTACATACAGTTCAATCAGCATGAAATGGCTTGCATTTCTGAAGACGCTTTTTGAGGCAATAGAGTTCAATCGTGTTGCATCTCGCCTCAGAGGAGGAATACTCCCTGTAGAAGAATCCCACCAAGTGCCCGGCATACGCTGAAGAGGAAGAAAATGAATAGCTACGCACATTATTGATTGTATATAATTATTTGGTATGTTTTAGAATATTGAGTCCGCCTCGATTTTGGTCAACCTCAAACCTCGAGGTTTTGGTGAGACGACCAATACCGACAGTGAGGTATCAATTCCTTAAACCAGGCTCACACATTGTGTGTTTTGCAGTTACAAAATTTTGTCCGTTGCCAAAAAAATGGTCACTAAGGATGGGATTCCGACAGAAGGACGTCGCCCCATATATTTCCATACAGCTCATGTGCCGTCAGGGTAAGGTGTCCAGGCGGTGTTTGCCTGGCGGCCGATGGGCGGGAAATCCTGACATTACTAAAGATATCTGCACAAAACAAGGTAGGTTCATGATTGGTTCGAATCGTGCTAGGTCTGTTATGGAATGGTCGCCATAGAATCGCTATAGAATCATATATCCTATCCCAATCTCCAAGCCTCGCCATCGGTAAGGGTTGCTTAGTGATACCAGCACCGCTTACTGAGCGTAACTTTGCTCCACCCTGGCAGCAAATGCTAGTTTTCCTCTCATTGGTAGATTGCCATAATTCGAAAAAAATTAGACCGGACAATTTTGCCAGGGGGACAATTTCGACTGCTACACCGGGTAAATATTTATTAACTTCACGAATATTCATTTTGCGTGGTGAACACTTGAAAACAAGTCTCTTTTTACCAGGAGTCACGCTCAACTAAGGTTTTGTTTTGCATTACAGATGATAAGTAGAAGTGATTTACATCAGATTCGGCAAGTGAGGGAGCGGAAATGCCACCAGACATTCGACTGTACAATAAATAAGTGGCTGTCCTAAACAAACCATCTATGGATTCTTCAGGCGAAATTCTGAAGTACTGACGATTTCTTAGTCACGATTTGTGAAATAAACGTATCGATAGGTCTGCCTGTAAACACTTGAAAAACAAACATCTTTGTCGCCTTGATAATAGGGCTGCCGTGCACACTCTGTAGATATCAGAGAAAGGGTCTAAAAGCAGTGTGTCCATAGTAGGTTTACTAGCTTATGTCATATGAATAAAGATCACAGTCTTGTGAAATGAAATAAGTGTTCCTACATGTAGCTGTACATCAGCCTGTTTTCATTGTTTGTGACATTAAAGCTCTGGATTTACGCCAGCAGCCTCATAACCGGAGCTGTCATTCATGACGGCATTTCGGGAGCAAAGTAAAACTTTTGATGAATTACTCGATATCGCCCAACAAATATATTTGCACGCCCAACTGGATATACTGAGTTTACACGAGAATATCAAATACATTTGCAATTATTTTAGTTCATTAGTTTACTCCTAGATGGCTGCACCTGCTTCCTTCAGTCCTGCCACCACGGAGGCTACTCGTGAACTAAAAGCATTCTAGCGCTTACCAGTTGACATGTTTTTCTAGTTACTGATGTCGATGTGTTACGAAAGCACCATATTTATCTCGATGAGAACATTTGAGTCTGTCCCCGATTTCAAAACCAAAGTACCTTTTTGGGGCAGTGCCATCTTGCAAATGGTTACGCATGAACATATATGTAAGTATTAACAGCAAAAAAATTCGGACGATGTTCAGAAAATTTCATTTATTTTTCATTAATTTAACATTACAGTGATCAACATGTCTAGAAACAGAAGTGCTTCGTGACGAAATAAATTAGCGGCCATGTCAGATCACAAACTGTGACATTCATCATCGCGAGGTTCTATTGCATAAAAAAATCATATCATAAACCGAACTTTAGTAAGTCATCAATTGACTGTCGCCCCATCCCTTTTTAAGCCCAGTTGAATTAGGAAATGAAATTTTCTATCATAACTTTCACGCACCGGGCATTCCAAGCTATTTTTATTTTGGCCTTCCCTCAGAAGGAACTGTCTAATAGAAGTTGAAGTTCTGGTTGTTCGCCTTGTCTGAAATAAAGGAAACCAGTCACGTAACGTTTACAAAAATGAGGAGTTTTGAAAGCTTAGATGGGAAGAGCTCTTTCATAAATCTTAGCAGTTTTGAGCACACTCGAAAGTAGCGGAGAACTCAAATTCAAGTTCATCCTTTGAATAGCTCCAGATGTATTGATCGCGCAATCAACCACTGTCATGTCTTGCATCGAAATTGCCGTAGATGTCGTTACATCGACCTGCCACGGACTGATCGAAAGGCCAAGTTGAAACATGTTGGTTCCCTTCAGTAACGGCCAGTAAAGGTCGGCATTAGCTTCCCTCTTTCAAAAAGTATCAACACGTAAAACCTGCTGAGAGATTTTGGTGCAAGATGAAAGTGCGCATCGAACAACAGAGTGCGTCGTCGCTCATACACATGTAAATTGCAAATGGGGGGATAGGGCTTATGACTTACTTGCTGTCCCCGCTTTGACGCAGAGCGGCGATTTATCACACACATTCCAGTTGCCTTTTTCGCACTTGAGCTTGCCGTTGGCCTTCTTTATGTCATCATTGTACTCCATGCTGGCGGGACATCTAACCTTGAGGGACAGACCAGCATGAAGTTTTTTTATGTTTTTGAACTTCCATACCTTTGCAACATAGCACCACATACCTATAATCAAACATACATTTAGAGATTAGACGCCATCAACCTCCTCCCTAGAAACGAACCAAGCAGCAAGCTATACATTGGTCAATCATCAGAGTTTAGTCCGCCATGGATACCTCCACCCGCTAGTTACTAGGTTGAGTTTTACCAAAATAACTACGTGGCCTCGTTCCTAGGGCAAGATTACTGCATGAGTAAGCAATCTAAACCTTAGACAATCTACTTGGAGACCAGATTGATGGACGTGGTACCCGGAACCCCTACAACACAGAGATCTCGTGATATGTGGTTAAACGTAGCTAGAATCTACATGTAACCCTGCGTCAGAAATTGACGGAGGGGACGATGCTGTGCTTACCGTGTGAATGTGCGGGCACAATCAGGAAGTGGTGCGGATCTACGTTCCATCCATTTGCTGTGCACTTAACTTGACCTTTGACCTTGTACACGTCAGGTGATAGCTTGTATTTCTGTGGCAGCTTACTCGGTTTCAGTCTAAAGCCATGGCCAACTTTGAATTCCTCGTGTTTTCTCAGTCCACGAATTTGCGCCTTCCACATTTTGGGAACCTTGCAGGTGTTCGCTGGATTGCTCGGTGGCGGACCGAAATTACCAAACCCTGATCACGTAGTAGGAGGAGGAAAGATAATAATCATGAATAATGCCTAATGAATCTTGCAAGATGTCCTAATAAAAGGTGTAGACAGATTCGTAAGTGACAAATAAGTGTATATGTGAATTCGACAATGGATGACCAGTTGCATGTGATTTGTTATTCTTACCATCTACGATCGGCCCGACGACCACGAACACCAAAGCCAGAATTTGCAGCATGCTTACGTCACACCGTTGATCTTCAAAGTGGTCATAATTTCTAATGGACGAACTTATATCAGTATAAGTTTGATTTTTTTACTGCTTTGGCTTATGACACAGGAGTTTTAACGATGCTTTTAAGATAAAAGCCAAATGTGTACCCATTGTCAACACGTCGAATTGAACGAAAGCAAAAAAAACCAATGGAATGTGAAAATAGCCTTCTGACTTTGGATGCAACAGATATGTATCACTGAGGAATTTGTTTGTGCTTTGTGAAGAGATTATCATGCAGACGCATGAAAAAGCCGATGTCTGAGAGCCACGCATTACGGAAGCACGCGGTGCATATAACGTCACGAACTTATCACGAAAAGATGGTCCGTTTGAGGCTGACATGAAAGAGATCGCTGCCATTTTTTGACGTCATCTTTGCCGTCGTCTCGTTCGGGAATTTCCGGAAGGCCAACGGAAGCGTTCGGGAATTACAGCATGAAAATTCCGCTTACACCTTGCATAAGTCCACGTTTACCCATGGAGGAAACTTAAAACAACAACATCGCAACTTGGCCTCCGGCGAGTCATTTTCATGAGCAGGGCTGGGCTTAGTCCCAAAAAGCTGGGGCGTACATATTTTTTCAAGAAGACGTTTGGAGAGGTACCCCTGATTTACTCAGGATGAGTTAATTTTCATTACTCGACTTACATTCTTCCAATTTTTATGAGTGGCATATTGAATTACATATAATTGCCTGCGGTATAAACAATGTATCGGACCATTATATTATTAATAAACATGATGTTAGTGCCGCGAGCTGTCCATGGTTCATTTCTGTTATCGGCCAATCGATGTCTGAAATTTTAGGAACAAATGAATAAATCAAAGACATTCAACATGCATATAAAACATGTTATTCTATTATTCGTTTTGGATGTTTACGGTACATAATGTTCAGATCCAAAGGGGGCCTACTTACAGTGTTCGTCATCACCATAATGGTCGCCATTTTAATACAGTTCAATTCACAGGTCACAGTGACTAATTTGTGAGAAAGCTCAAAGTATGGAATATACAGTAGAATCTCTCTATTTAAGGACACCCTTAGGACTGACAAGTACTGTCCTTAATAGAGAGGTGTTCTGATAAGAGAGGTTAAATTAAATGGAAACAAACAATCTAGGATCAAAACTAGTGTCCTTATTATAGAGGGTGTCCCTATTAGAGAGGTGTCCTTTAAGGAAGGTTCCACTGTATATCAAAATGATAGCAATTGTGGCTACTGTCTCTGCCTGAATAAAGAAAGAAAGGTCTACCATCTTATTACACAAAACAACACCGGACACTTTTAAGACATGGGTCGACACCAAAAAGATATAATGGTAAAAGGCATGCATAAAACATAGCATTTATCAAGGTAATCCTCCAGTCCTAGCCCTCCAGGGTAATACATGCGGTCCTATAATTTCGGTCCGCAGACAACAACTCATCAGACGAACATTTTGGCCGACGGAATCAAGAAGTAACAAAACTATGTTGAAGTTTCTCGCTCTGGCGCTTGTAGTGCTTGGACCTGTTGCAGAGGGTAAGATTCGGAATTACACGTTTAACCGACCCTTCTCATTTAACTCTTCATTGTTTTTCATTTGCTGAGAGGATTTTATATGATTTATTTTACTGGTCATGACAGTTTTGTAAGTTGAAAATTGAAGTTGAAAATTTCAAAATTCAAAATTCAAAATTCTTAAAAATTTTCAAAGCCAAACATTTTTTGGGCCTGATGATATTTCTTCATTTTGAGCAGAAAAAAAACAAGTGAAAAAAATATTTGGCTTTGAACATTTTTCAGAATTTTGAACTTATGAAAAAATTCAACTCTGAAGGATGAAACAAAATTCTGAAAAATGTTCAAAGCCAAACATTTTTTGATGTTTCTTTATTTTGAGCAGAAAAAAAACAAGTGAAAAAAATATTTGGACTTGAAATTGTTTTCATCTGTAGCATGACAAATTTGCCGCAATCAATTTCTTAACAGAAATCATGGCAGCATTCGTCTTTTCATGGCAATTAGGCCCTTTGGCCGGGTTTAAGAGGCGTGAATTTGGTCATTGGGACCGCCCAATCCAGTGGTCGTGGTCTGGGTACCGGGGTGGTCGTGTTTATTGGGGGCCTAGTAATGGTAATTAGAGAGGAAACCATTCGGGACCGGCGATTCTTGGTCGTCGTAGCGGGGTGGTCGCGTTACCGGGGTGGTCGCCGACCGGGGTTCCACTGTGTGTCTAGTTTCTTCCAGTATTCTAGTAGGCTCTTAAAATTAATTAGCAAAAATAACTATCTAATAGTACTTTTTGCGCCGACTGTGAAGTTAGTTGTTTTAACTATCGAAATTGTTCATGTAATTCTTAACCATTTTGAAATGATGGTTATTTTTTACTACTTTTTTATCTACAATTAATTTCATATTGGTGCTATCGAAACTACCAAATTAGACGTTTTTACTAATAAATTTATGAGGGGTTCAGCGTATATTTGTTCAATTATAGGGTACGGCAACTTTGGCCCGCCACCGGAAGACCCCAGTAACACTTGCAAAGTTTCGAAAACATGGATGACGCAGATTAAGGCCCTCAGGAAGCATAAGGAATTTAAGCTCGGGCACGGCTTTAACCTGTCCTCCATCAAATTACCTCAAACCTGGAAGCTATCCCCTGAGGTTATCAAAGCCAATGGAATAGTCAAGTGTACCGCGAAAGGCTGGAATGTAGATCCACATCACGTGCTGGTCGTACCAGCACATTCTCACGGTAAGGCATTGGCAATGAGCATCCTTGGACCTTATCAGCAGGGGTCATGTCATGAATACAACACTACCCCCAGGCACGTGGAATTAAGAGCTCAAAAGCTCCTCCCCAATCGATTGATACCCCCCCCCCCCACACACACACCCCGACAAACAAGTCAAGTATTTTACGGGTGTTGTCAGTGGGGGTGGGGGCTTTTGAGCCCTTATTCCCATGTGCCTGTACACTACCCCTAGATTAATGCATGGGTAGAATCTGTATTCTGCGTCTCAGTTTACACTCAGTGACTCCTTAGACTCCAGAAGTGAATCGGAGCTGTTATTTACCGGGAACTGTTGCCAGGGGTACAGGAAAAAAGTCATTTTGCATGATGTCTCGATCTGTATATTGGGTGTCTTGAGGTTCGTTCGCTATGACTTGTTAAAGGGTTAATCTTCTTTATTCTTAATTGTCATCTTAAGGTGTGTGGTGCAAGATACCCAAGGTCTGGGGTATGGGGAAAAGGACGAAGCTGCACGCTGGCTTGTCTTTGAGAATCAAATGTCCAACGGGCCTTGAGCACAACGCTGATCTGAAAAAGGACAACGGCGCTCTCAAGTGCGACAAGGGAAACTGGAATGTGCCAGACCACTCGGCTCTCTGCGTCAAGCCATCCGCAAATGCGAGTAAGTATTTCCGTGCCGGGATTTCAACAGTTTTGCAAGCGTTTAGTGGTCAATATGCTCTTGACTGCTGGACACAATCAACTTTCATGTACGTTTCAGACAGTGCTGCTTGAAATTAAAGTAATCTTTTCCTTGATTTCAGACCCCATGAACTTCAACTTCTACTAGATCAACAACCCAACCCGATGGGAAATCTTGGTCAACTATCGCTCAACCTCTACAAGCTTAAATATAAGTTATTATTCATTTCTGAAGGAACCGGAAACATAACAAATAGTCAAAATTTCTATCATGGTATTCACATACATGTACACATGTACACATGTACACATGTACATGTACATGTACGTCATTCTGTCTAACGCTTTATTCAGTTTTTTCTATTCCTGAAATACCCAGTCATTTTTAGTTTTTGTACGACATTTTGTTTGCAATCTGTTAAATTCAAACGTCAACAAATGTCGCAGAAGAACCATGTCAAGATTCTATTCTCTGCACACTGAACATGTACATGCAGTAAAGTGATTATCCTTGTCATAACGCACATAATTCTCTTCCAACGAAATAAAATCGAAAATATTTAGCCGCGATGTTGAGGTTGAAATAAAAACTCTTCTGAGTGTATATACTATACATGTACGTTTTTTCTAATTATTGTTCCTCGTCAAAACCGGACAATTCAACTACCACACTGTGCATACCAGACTCGCCAACGGTACTCATCAATGCGCATGTGTAACCGGATACAAAGTCTGGATATTTAGATATTCTAAAAATGGCACCATCAATGTACAGTGTCATCTTCATCAAACAGTTTCAATAGCGAGGCAATTAAGGTTTCAAATATCGGGGGCTAAGTCGATTTTGAGTCGTGAATGCCTCAGAGAGAAACTTGGATTAGTTACGAGTTTGGTTTGTGTGTGGCCAGTTCTCGAAGGGGGTGGCTGAAGAAGGGAAAGAAAGGAAGGGAAACATGGCCATGGGCTCACTTTTTGCCTTGTTGCTCATCTGTGTTTTCACACCGTACGCATCTCATGGTAAGTGCATTCCGTCTATATCGGGTTGAGCCACTGTCTTCCCGGCGACCTTTTTCCGTAAAATATCCGACAAAACAGTCGATAACATCTTGATCGTTCATCTACATGTACTTTGCTACATTGGCAGTTTCTGTATCGTTTGCGTATAGTTTCGCTGAGTCACAATTTAAAAAGAGGTACACGTACAAGGCATACGGGCACTTCATAGAACAAATAGGTTCCATGGTCATGAACCCTTTCTGTTGGTGCGCATTTACTGCGTATTCCCACGTAGTTCCCCCTTTGGGTTAAGATAGAATTGACGTCATCTCTTTTGCAGCGGCAAAATGTTCATACAATTCGATGCCAAAGGTCCAGAATGCTACTTTAGCAGCTTTCTTTCCAAATTTACATGCCGTCTTTGCCTGCCGTCCGAAGAATGTGGTTCAGTCAACATCCCTTACCAAGCAAAAGATTCTGTGCACAACGGCAGGATGGGATGGGGCAAAGCCCTGTGTTTGGAAAGGTGAGCACAGAATTCTGTTCGCAAGCGTGAATAATTTCCAGATACGAAGCGAAGCCTTCCATTCAGTATACTCTGCCCATAAGCATCAATAATACTTCAGGTTCCCGATAGCCATACTTATAATAACCCATCTTCAAGATGATCGAGAGTTCTTTTTACGAAATTGCTTAACACCTACTACATTAACACCTAGTAACTAGTATCTCTGATGGTCTAAAGCACGACTTGAAGAAGACTCGGGAAGCGGTCCTGGAAAAAGACCTTGGTTATTCATCGTCAAGCGTACAGTCCGTTGTATCATTTCTCCCCAGTACCGACATGTACGACGCCCAGCCTGTGGAAGACGAAGTTCCCGATGTTCGATGATAGGCACCCGGCAGGATCGTACGTGATGATCACGTGTCCAAAGAACTATCGTCTGGTGGAAGACTTCGCGGATGGGAAGGTCACGTGCTTGACGGATGGATGGGATGTCATGGAACATGACCTAGACGACGTTTGTAAACGTATGTTCCCTCTTCATGTAATGGCCAAACAATTGTTTGCCCATGATGCACTCATTCCTAGAGTTTCAGGTTAAATGTATTCATTTAAGGTACTATTTACATGTACTCCGAAAAGTAGCAACATGAATTATGAAGTATCAAATAGTGACAGGCCGTGTTTTGCCCGTCAGATCGATTAGTCAAAGGGAATTGATATAAATGAAGTACCGGTCGCTTTATAATCATCTATATTATCGAATACTACGGACATATTTCTCCATTTATATCTGTACAAAACTCATCTCAGTTTGTCAGAATAACTTTACCTTGTGAAATTCCTGTGAAATTTAGGAGACACCTGTAAAGTTCCCAACAGCTGGAAGGTAAGTGCAAGCAACTCGTTCCAAGACGAATACTGGCCTGGCCAAAAGGTGGCAGTCCTGTGCCCGAACAACAAAATGGCGGCCGAGGTACAGGCAAAGAGTGGAATCGTTTCGTGCCTTCCTAAAGGAAAGTGGGATTTAAAAGCTGAACGACTCTGCAAAGTAACTGGTACGTGCTATCATTTCTTACATATTGTATATAAGGCTGACGTTACATAGGCCTCATTCGTTCACTTCGCACATGTCACGTTCCCCTTAATGCGTTCGTTCCTCACTGAATGCATGCCACAAGGCCGTGCATTCACCGAGGAACGTTAAGTAAAGCTGGAACGTGACATGTGGGAAGTGAACGAATGAGGCCTATGTAACGTCAGCCATTGTCGATCACTTGTCACGTTTTCACTCGAGTTAACTTACTTAGACATGAAAATAGACGGCAAAAACTGATTTTCCTGATTTTTAGGCTAGTCGCAGGGATGTTTATCGCGAGTAGCAGTGATTGAAATCTGTCATTTGTGGGCTGCAAAAACAACTTTCCTTTTGTTCTAGGCAAAAGATGCGAAATTCCACAAATTCTGAAAGACGCTTTTAAGAAGAGAACATTCAGAGACAGCTACCTTAATGGGGAAAAGGTCATCTTTGGCAAATGTTCGCCAGCATATCCAATGACTCCTCGTCTTATTGCTACTAACGGGGTTATCACTTGCAGAGACGGGGTATGGGATGTCAAGAAGCCATGCAAAGGTAAACATACTCTCATTTTATGTGGGGTCCCTTCCTACTACTTCTTGAGAAAATTTGAATTGGATCGCGTAAAAAGGCCTATTGACTGATGAATTTACCAGGAAATGCAACGTGGCAACTACAGTTTTTATATCATTTTCAGAAGAAAGCCATATAGTACAACCAAATGGTTTGAAATGGGGGTCCATATACAGCGCCGACACCATGTCCTGAATTATATATTGCCTTTTGCAAGCAATCTTTGAACTGGCGTACGGTTTCCTTCCGAAGAAACTGTGCGCGATTAAGGGATGTTACATTTGACTCGTAACGTACTTCTCCTTCAGTGTCCTACTGCAAAGTCACAGAAGAGTGGCGACATTTGTTCGGATCAGAAAACCTCAACAAAATGCCTAAAATTATGACAGGAGGGAAAGTTCGCATGGAGAGTTGCGGATCCCACCACGTCCCGTCACGGGCAATGATCAGGAACAAGGGATGGATACGTTGTTTGCCAGGGGGGAAGTGGTCCCTTACCCCGAGCGAGATGTGTGCGAAACCACGTAACAATCCTGAGCCGGCTGGGGCTGTACCCGCGGTTGCACTTACAAATGGTATGTTGACTACCAACAGCAGCCGCGGGTCATGACGAGTGGAGAACATCATGAGCTTGTGGTGCGATGACGTCATTTGAGCGATACTAATTCAAGTCGTAAAATACATGTAACTCAAACAATATCGTTCCTCAGTTACCATCAAAGATACTTTGTAGATTTGAAATCAAATTACTGATTACTGATGAATTACATGTAAGAAATTAAAATCCGACAATTTATTAACATCACTCTAATCAAACTAGAGTGTACACAGTATTTTCAGTGTGTTTTTCTATCAGTATTTTTCAGTGGATATACGGTTGGAAAGTATCTATAAGAATTCCAGAAGAATATCGAAATTATTAACATATGATTCGTCGAATCATATAAGATCATTGTTAATATTCATTGTGGTGTCCTTATTAATTTTAAGGTTCGTGTGAAATGCCTTTCCGTTGGCTCGTGATAATTCGGCCGCTGCACGGGACGAGGCTGCCCGCGGGCAAGCAGCTTGATCTCAGGGCTTGCCCAAATAAGGCTCCTGCTTTGATAAAAGCAGGGGGAATTATTACCTGTAGGAAGAATGGCACATTAAGTCCAAATCTAAAACAACTCTGCAACGACGGTGAGTTAACTATTGGCAAGATCTAGGGGAGGGCACATACGAGTATGTATGGATAAGGGACTGTCTTATGTGTAGTTTCCAACACATCCCAACAATAGTTGGACGTCAGCAGAGTTAACGATGTATTATGGTATTTCCTAACCACAACCTGTGATTCATGGCATTGGGTTTCAGCACGTAGCACGCTAAAGCGTTCAATATCGGAAGCTATACGCATGAAAATGCGGACTGGTGTGCACGATGGGTGCGGACGGACTGATGTCCTCCATCGCGATATCTCTTTTTCAACGCTGCCTTATTCAATACTGTCAATCTCTAAATCTGAGTGCCCTTGTGTGGTATATACTGTACATTCCAGTTTGCTTTGTCCCGTACGAATGGCGTATGATAATTGGTAAGAAAGTTGTCGTTCCGGCGGGACGAGGAGGTACTCTTCGATGCCCCCGGAATTGGAAACTTGATCCTGAACTTACCCGAGTAGGAGGTCAGCTGACTTGTGAACGAGATGGACAGTGGAACGTCAAGCCTGATATGCTTTGCCGGCCCATTCCACCGGATATGAGAGGTGCGTATACTAGATCGTGGTTCGAGACGAAATAAGTATCACCTGCAATCGCACATGATTCGGATTTTTTATTCGCCCGAACATGTATATGATGACACGTCAATTATGTCTAAAAAAAGATAAGAATTTTACAAAAACAGGCTTCATTTTGTTTACATCTTTAGATTTTTATCGCCTATATACGACCAAGATCTTTTTGGTACGTACGCAGGAGTATCGAGCCTAGGTCTTATCTCCCTGACCTTATAAAAAGTTAACATCGAGTATTACTAAGATTATGATTTTCATTAGATTTCTTCTTGTTCTTCCAGCAAGGTTTGGTGGGAAATGTCAACTACCCAAATATTGGCAAAGGTATTTCATGACCGACCAACGTTTTATTAATGGAGGATTCGGACTGGCATTCAAATGTAGTATGGGAAATGCTCCCAACCCTCGCTTTAAGCAAGGAACGGTCGACTGCTTGACCTCTGGGCATTGGAATGTCGATCCCAGGAACCGCCCTTGCATTCCCCTGGGATCTACAAAACGGCGGGTTTATTAAATGAAATGGAAGTTCAAGTATAGCGTTTATATACTGTAAAATTGTACAACACTGTCTCAAAGCGCTGAACATTTATTTTCGCCCAAGCCCAATAATCTACATCTAGAAAGCTTTCTCTAGAAATCCATGAGCGCACATGCCCGGTATACTGCGCTATACTTGGCCATTTCGGCCAGTTGACAGTTCAATTTCCCATATGAAACAAGTGTTAATTCGGTACGAGTATATTCGTTTCCTTCGAACATGAAATGATTTCAACACGAATCCCAGTTCGTTTTCAATGTAGGCCTATACAAAACGATCGCCAGATATCACAGCAAGATATTAGTCTTCGGGGAAAATAAGTTGTCTGGGTGCGTCTCGCCGACATATTGCTTGTGTGTGAAGGCAACAGAATGGCAACATACATGTAAGAATATACTATACCCTGCAGAGAAATCATGTACATGTCCTTTTTCTTTTCTTCATCAAGTCTTTTATTCGGAATATTGTCATCTATACACCGAATGCGTTCGTGACAAACAGGCACTTACGAATTTCCCGACACTCGGCAACAGACACATAAGTTTCAAAATAGACATCATGTCTTATCACTTCTGCGAGGCATCTTCATAACATAATCTGTGACATTAACGCGATAGGGAGCAATGTCATCAATACTGACAAGTTGACCGTATCCGTTTTCAAAATCTGGCCCCCAAAAGTGAACCCAATGGTGGTTAGAAAACGCGTCAGCTAGCGGTCGATTTTGGTACTGTAAAGTCTGAAGTTCTTCGCATATACGTCTCTTAACACCCTGATAAAGCGACCTTTGCCGACATTTTGCATTGAATGCATACCATTGTTTGATATCGAATTGAGGCATAAGTTCCTTCTGAGCTGCAACATAGAGCTCTCGATCTTTTGAAACGTCGCCATTTAAATATATCCGCGCATAATCCTGGACAGCTTTGTCCAACATCGCCGGCCCAGTTTTTCTCTGTACATCATTCTTTGGTATGCTTTTCGCTATTTTTGGCAGCTCCCCGATCAGCCATTTGAAAAACTGGTGCCCCGGAGCGGCTGCGATGATAGCATTGCAACAAAATCTATCCTTGTCGTAAAGAAGATACGCGTGCTCTAAAGGCTCCTGGGAAACTATACAGCTATGATTGGAGGTGAAATTGTCTATTGGGCGCAGCGATTCATAGTCAATATCCGCATACAAGCCGCCAATATCGTCCAAAACGAGATACCTAAAGGTGTCTGCTCTCATTATTGACGCCTCGTAACCGGTGAAAGTTGGTAGAAAATGAGGATAGCGGATTTTGACGTAACGAAGAATGTCTTCATCTGTCCAAAACATGTACTTCCAAGACGGTTGGTGTTTGTGCCAACTTATTATATACTCCGCCATTGTCCTCGGAACATTCTTATCTTTCCATGTCTGGTGAATGATATGAGGGATTTTGAAACCGTTTACCCCTGAATCATGTTTTTCTTTTCCTGTTAGAAATTTCAGATTATTAGGAAGCAATTTCGCTACTGGATTCCGTCTACTACCAACTACACGGGAAGGATAACTAACCGTGGTTCTTTTCAGTAACCTATCTTCAGTACGAACAGTAACTGACCGGTCGGACACGTAGCTTCCCTTTTTTAACACTTTTGTCTTCGTGAAGAAAAGAAACTGCATTTCCGGTACCTTCATCAACATTAACAAAGCCATGAATAGAGTTAAAATCGTCAGCACGAACAGAGCCTTTCGACGGAAAAGGTGATGTCTGATAAAAAAGAACATTTTGGAAGGTGTTTGGAGTCAATGATGAGTATTGGGTGATTCTGTACATGTAAGTTTATATTGGCCAACTGCTGTCTCAGTGATGCACGAACGAAATGTTCCGATCTTCACTTTCTCCGGTCCCCTTCAAATTCTCACACAGCAAATGTGTTTTCACCCTGCTTGTTTTCTCACTATAAAGCATTATCGTCCTTATTTTGAGCATTTATTGCGCGAGGATCGACAGAGCCAAAGGTCGTTCAATCCTTTCACCATGTTCACCGTAGTTGTGCCTGAAAGAAAGTGTATGAATGGTAAGTCACACGACTGCGGAACCTTTGCGAGAATATTCAATTGTTTTTTGTGAAATACGCACCTTATTTATCAAAATAAGAGCACTTTTTCCTTAGGCTCCGAAATTTTGGCGCGAATAAAAAAACACAATGCCCTTTTAAAAAATAAGCCGACAGCCTTATGTTAAAGTCGTTGACCGAATGTCACTGCAAGCGATTTTACAGTGTTCAATGTTCAGTGACAAAAACTTATTTACCGGTACATATTTTCCCTGTACAAGTATAATGTAGTCCATCACCACATCTGGAGAATAGAAATCATTCAGATTAGTATTGCACAAATACATTGATATGATATAGAAACAAGAATTTACAGCTGCTGATCATGGCGCATTATTATTACTCCCTGGTTATGCATCCAGTATCACCAAGATAATTTACTGAAATGCCCGTCTATACATGTATTAGAGGACTTTTAAACCCATTACAACTGTTACACTGAACATTGCGTGCAATCACTGTATGACTCATCGATCTCGATCATGCTCAACGAGAATTTTTTAAATAAATCATGCTTTCGAAAATAACGATGCAGAAAGAACAGTGCATTTACCATGGAGGTATGCATTTACCTACGTTTTCATTCCACACATGTACATTCGAATGGATCAAGGAAACGGTCAAATCAATGATACCTAGACAACTAGCTGGTGATTGAACCAGACAGGTAGAATAGCCGCCTCGTCGATATACGCAGAGTCTCGACGCACTCGCAGCAAGTGTGAAGATTCAAGTGATACACTAAACGCATTGTAAGAAAATTATTCCACCTGGCTCCGCGCGCTTCAGTGAAACACAGAATGGCTAGTCCCACTTTAACGTTGGTATAGGGGCTTCAGGTTGTCACTTCACCCCTGGCGTGTGATAAGCACGACCCAATTCCATTATGTTTCGACAAAGCGCCACCAAGTGGAACTAACACTTGAATGCGTAATCTGTCATGGCTTATTATGAACCGCGAGATGCGGAATGCGAAATCGCGAGATGCCAACCTTGGTGAGAGTACCATGCGCCACAGGCTGTATAGCAAATATAGAACCTGTAAAGGCGAACATTCATGAGACCGAGGCTGTAGTAGGGGAGCTATCCTTGCTTTGATTTACCCATTGAAATAGACTCCGCTGTGCGATGTGTGGCATTTAACCTAATTTATAGCCTAGTTTCGATGGTCAGACTATCCCGCGCTATTCTTAGGGTCGACCGGACGTTCACCAAGTGCATGCTCTGTGTTATCAATCATGTGTGTGGTGAGATAGCTAACGCGTATGATGAGGGTTGATATTCAAGGAAAACGCCAGAATATACACTGATATCCGAGAAGTACTTGTAGTCGGTCGCAGAATTGGGAAATCACAGATCAGACATACCCGGATTTGTGCATGAAAATTTGTTCACTAACCTGCGTATACTTTATACTGAGCGTACTTCACCATACATGTAGACTAGCGAACTTTCCGCTGACACTAGAGGATCAATCGCTTCTTCTTCCCCTGTGTCGTTGTTTTCAACTGACGCACAATGCAGCTCGCCCCGAGTGAATATAGCACGAGGACAATACTGCCGTGATATATCGCTGGATATCAGTGGCTCAGGTTTTTCCATTTGATGCGCAACAATGAGTTTTATATCAGATGTAAACGTTCTATTACCCTCGACCTGAAAATACCGGCATCCACCTCAATGTTTTTTTGCTTGTCATGATGAACGACTGCTCTAGATCTTGATATACCCAGAGCCCGTGCTATTGTGTAAAATTAATTAAGTACGGTATGCAACACGGATCCAGGAGTTAAAACGTTGGGGGGGGGGGGGGGGGGGCTAAGCCAACACTATAGTCTACAGAGTTTTGTAATGTCGGGTGTACAGTGGAGGGAAGTGGGTACGCTAGGTATGCTAGGTGTGCTGCGTCATTCTAAGGCGAGATACCCAGCAGCTACAGATCTCGCCAGTGGTTAGTGCCATTGTGCATTCAATATGTAAATGGCACCGGCGTGATATACGTCTGACACCATTCATGTTGGAATAAAAAAATGAAGTGCTACTTAACGAATTTATGCTCATTGAAGACTAACCAAAGTTTCGTCATTTGAATTATGGATGACCTAATTCCCGTTCAGAGGCTTACAAATAAACAGATTACTAGAGATGAATTGCCGATTGTCGATATTATTACCGTCAGTTGGCAGGTATATTACCCTATACATGTATTTGCATGTTACGTATAGAATTTCATTGCAAACGTAACTAGCATATCTGTTATCGTTTATATCGATCACATTGACTCCTGGTGCAGTATCTTTTTTGTTACATGTCTGACAGCTGGCCATGCAATATGTCCGTCTTCAAAATCACATGCCACCTCTTTCTCGTTAGTCAATGTGCATTCAGAATTTTTACTGCCATCTATACGCTCAGCTACATAGCTACATACACAGACCATTGATCAATACTCCTTTAAACTGGACTTTAAAGCAACACAACCGTTGACAGAAGTTTTGCATCCGGTCAGGCATATGTAGACCTTGGTTGCCGCTTCTTACCGATCTCCTGAATCCGGTGTGACAGCGGATATAGTCCCCCTGGAGTCATAGTCCGGTAGCATTGTATTTGACCAATTAAGCAGCATGATCTATTGTACTGCTAACCCTAACCAAAACATTTAGCAATGCGGGCTATTGTTACACGGACTATCAGCCTAGGACTACTATCCCTTGCACACCGGTGTAACTGTTTAAATGTCCCTGGGGAGTTTCCTGAGGACAATTTCTGTTATGCACATTATGTGTTTAGAGCTGAATAGAGAAAACTACAATAGACAACTTTCGAATATACCAATTTAATCCCTCCCTAATACATCGTATCAAAAATTTATAATATTTTTGATCCGTCGAATATAAACATCATTGATGTTGACAAGTTGTGGTGAATGCTTGTGTTGGCGATGTCTTGCGTACACCAAAGACCAAATTCTAAATCTTCCCGTAGTCCGATTTTTTCGTGATGGGAGATACTGAGAAGCAGCAACCATCCTGAAAATGTACAGAAATAGAATCAGAGTGCAGATCATACATAACGATTTCCGCTAGTGTTGTTGGCTGGTTTTGGACATGTCTAGGAAATTCTACAAATATATTCAGTGCTGGTGAGATCTTCGTTGAAGTCTGAAAATCAGTGTATACTTGAGTTTGTAAAGTTCGGGTTCAGGGGTTTTCAAGATAAAAACGATATTGATAATAATGATGATGATAATACTTATAATACTATATGTACATGAATGAATAAAAAAAATGAAAGAAGAGAAAAAAATGTTGTGGATACACGGAGAGTCGAACTCGTAACGTCCAGCATTCTAACCGTTGAACCACAGAGGTTTTCATGACAGAGTGGAGATTTTCTTCGCCAGTAATATCCAGGCTTTGGTGATGTGAACCTTGTGTGAAATAGAGCGACATTTTTATTTCACACAAGCTTCAGATCGCCATGATGTGGAATTCGTTGAGAATTGTTTGTGTGGTTGCCACTTTGATGGAGGACTTGACAGCAATAAATTATAGTTGATTTTTAAAAAACGTTGCCTTTGCTGGTTTCCACTCTTTTTTTGTGAGAATCCACGTTTTAATTACATTGTGGCAGCTTATAAAGGACATAGAAACGCAGAATAAGGATTGATAGTAGATAAGTATATACTGTAAAACCGTTTCGCGTGCCAGTGTTGATGATCAAGGTAGGAATGACGAATTCTCATCTGATGGAGCTCTGTTTTTGAAGAAACAAATTGGCCGGCTTATGGGTGTTTTCGACATCACGTCAAACCCGGCCACTTCGCCGCAAGAGGCGCTCATTTGCCGAAGGACGAATTTCAAAGCTAAATTGATGGATCATACCCACCCTTACGTAACCCGGCAGAGCTTTCCAGAAGGAGACATTCGGAATCATCTCAGGACCTCGAACCTTCTTCACTGCAGCCATGAAGGTCACACCACCGATGACATAGACAAGAATAACCACTAGCAGGCTGAAAGTATGAAACGCATGATGCAAAAATGTGTCCTATATTTTCCCAGATCTAAGGGGCGTAGCTAGCAGACGTCACAGAAAAAAACGTGTTTTTAGGACAACAAAATCTAGTTTCTGTACAAACATCTTGTTGGCCGTGGCGACATTAATAGCATATTCATTGTAAGCCAAATTTGCTGACCTCACGAAGACATTACTAGTACACGTAGGCCTAGATTTGATTTTCATTAATATATCCCATACGCATCCGACAAGGATTAAAGCCTTAATTCGATATGGTGGACGGAAGGTTCAAATGTAACTCGAAGTTTGCCATAGGCCATGCACAATTAAATCAGTTCTTTTGAGTCGTACACCCAACCTTTTACTTGCATCAGACTCGATTAAAAAATAAAGATGTTTCTTCAACAACGACGAAAAACCAAAACGAACAGAAATGGTGATTTTACAAATAAGCTGTAACTCACACAATACATAAGACAGTCCCCACGCTAATCGCTCCAGATCCCCCACCGCCACCACCACCACCCTTGCAGGCATGCGGCGAAGACAAGGTGTACTCCTGGAAGAAAAAAAAAATCTCGTCATCATCATCGGTCTGAACGTATGATTGATGGAATTGATACCCAACTTGAGGCATTGGTTGTCACACCCAAACCTCGAGGTAGGAGCTAAAATGTACACCAAGGCGCAGTCGAGGTTTTGGCAAACATTTTAGCTCCACCCCAATATTCAAACCAAACATTGATGATACTCACAAATAACGGCGGACTTGAACCCGATTTTTCTCCGTTTACCACAAAGCTCTCCGAGGTAGAGCATACTAACGTTACTTCCGTATGCCTGAAAAGCGATCCCAAGGGAAATATTAGGTAATGCCAAGAGGAAATGACGTAGGAGGGAGAATCTTCCAGATCTAGGTGGCAACATTCAAACACAGTTGTCAGCTAAAACTTGTCCTGTTATTGGTACTTTAGGCAGGAAGAGGCCTATGTTTGTCGAAGAGTCGGGTTCTCCCCTCTACCACACATGACATATGCGGAGTCCGAGCGGGAATCGCACTCTTGACTGCAGAAGTGTCAGACCTTGATTTTTCCACTTCGCCAGACAGCAGCACCGGCCACCATACCAACTACAACATCGAAAATGGATGTCTGCATTGTCGTGATCAGATCTTCTCGAATCAAATGATGAACTGATAATAGGATTTTGCTTTGTTGGACATTGTTCGGATATTTCAAATTTTATCAGTATTATAAGATTTCTTACCTTTCTGGCGTGGTGGTGGTCTCCTTGAATTGAAGTTTGATTTTCCCACCAGCTTCAATGAATGTTGCACTGCTTTGCCTACCGCAGCTGTAGTAGGCTGAGAAGTAGTTCCCCTTTTGGCAAGACTGTAGAAATAGGACACGGTTGCCTTTAAATTTCCATGCAATATCGAATACCGTATGATTAACGAATGTACATGTACTTCGTACAAAGCTTATCACCTGCTAATATGTTATAATGAATGATTAAAACACAGTGCTATCACACACATATGTATTAAAACTGTGCCCGAAATGAAGAGACGCCGTACTCATGTCAGCAGCTGATGAAATGTCTTATTTATAGTTATACTAACCGCCACTCCTTTGCAGTCATCAACAATCGCTGAGGGATCGGTCTCGGTGAAATCCTTACACGGGTTGAACGAGTAGACGTAATCACCACCACCAGTCGGCGCTATGTCTTTCCATCTGAAAGTCAGAGAGAAATCGCACATATACCCCAATTTCGGTGTAATAGAAAATTCTGCCCCCAGAGAAAAACAACCGCCCTATTGCTTTATGACAGATTCAGGAATAGCGACAGAGACCAAAGGACAGTCGCAAGTAGAAGTTTTTTTCATACCGCTCTCTTGATGATGAATTCAATATTTCTACACAGAAGAAATGAACGGAAACGTGATGTTTTCCATCTTAGAAACAAAATGAGCGAAGGAAAAGTAGAAATAAATACCTACTTCGGGGCGGTACCACTTGGCGTCAATGGCGTCAGATCTATGGTACCATCAGAGAAGGTGCATTTGCAAGGGCCGTCCTGGGTGCACGATGATTTTTGCCCTTGAGTAACGGCGACGAAAAGCAACGAGACTATTGTCACCAGAACGTGCATCTTTATCTCAAAACTAAATGTCTGTCGAATATTCTGCCCGGCGCAGTGCACTGAGATTGTCATAACAGTATATCCTCTGGTTTGTGACCGGCTGACCTCTGGCACCTTCTGATAATTTCCTTGAGATCATATGCGGCAGAAAATCAAAAGAGTCTCTATTCTATTAAGGCCATTAAAGTAAAAGTTCCAGCTGCATATACATGTAGATTACCACAGTTTATTGCACACTCCATAAAATTAGAAATTTGGAAACTCATGAAAACTTGCAAGAGTCATGTGGATGATCTTTGGACGATTGGACTCTTTATAGGTCTAGGCCCTCTGTACGTTGATGACTGACAAAGCTTTATCGGGGCTTTTTTTCTGATAAGATTAATAAGAATGTCAAGTGTGTTGTTTTCTATCATTTACATTATCAAATTGTCTTACTGGTGACATTTATAAGTATTAATGAATGAAATTACCCCTTAAATCTGCCATTGTTTACATAAAAAGATTATGCTTCATGTATGGTGATTTTGTAGGCTAACCTTTCTTTTCGCGAAAATACACCATCTGCACCAGGTTGACCAAGAGGGGCGCCATAATCGTTTTGGAAGGAACTTCAGTCATGTGAGTTGTTTCATGTTGGTTCAAGATTCCATCGATAGGGGAGGGAGGCATGAAGGGCTTTGAAGGGGGTCTAAGTTGGTCCCAACGTTGAAGCCAAGTTAAATTAGTTTCAAAACTAGGCACCAGGCGCCTGGAATGGTTGGGAAACTATTGACATTTTACGCGGGACCAACATAGCATCAAGGACCAACATGGGCCGCCGCCCACGGACGCATTGTATTTTGATTAGTTCAAGATAAGACTGGGTCGGTTCGGGTGAAGTGAAGAGGACTCTTTAATTGCCACTTCATATACAAATGAAAGTCACAAGACATCTATTTGAAAATATCTATAAATTCATCGATGTTGAATCAGCAAATGAGAGGAGTTTTAAAGATAATATCACTTCAAGAAGATCGATTTTGCCCATTAACCGGCTAACCTTGATCAGTTAGTCACATGCACCGGTATCGTGTAATAGTATTTTTCAAGTTTCTATTCTTCTATGAACATGTTGATGTACACTGTAGCCTACATATTCAGGTGACATGCACTAAATATCACTTGCATATCTTGCCTTATCACATCTTGTCAAAGAGAAACCCCAATCCAACACCATCTTCTTCTGCCGTAGGAGCTCTAACCCTCATTATGATCTCGGTCGTCCTTGTTTCTGCGCTTCTTGCAGTGGCCGCAGGGGCAGGTCAGAAGTCCACGTGTGTGAAGAATGGGCCCTGTGCGTGTACCTTCGATGGATTTACTATGGACTTATCAAAGATGGAGGGACTGGTTGACGATCATGCACCAATGTGAGTATGAGATAGACACCGAAAGGCGAGAAGGCGGAGGGGAGGGGTCGGCCCGGGAGACGAAGGTCCGCGCGGGCACTGCTGTGGGAAATATCGTGGAAAGTGTCCGAGAAAAGCCTTGGAGCTGGAAATTTTTTTCGAGGAAGTGGATAGTCCCTGAATTGTCTTTTATCAAAACGGCGCCAGCTTCAGAAATCCTGGCGTCGGCCGGGAACAAAACTTACAAATGTTGCACGTTTTCTTCAAACCGGCCTCTTATGCGGTTCTCCAAGGAATCTCGAGACGCTTGATATAGATTTAGACCCCGGAGTAATCGTTTTACCCTTTCGTTTGAGAAGATGGCCAAAGGTTATGATAGCTTCAACAGAACCCTGGTCCGGACAAGTGGGTCTGGGATAATTTCTGTCGCACCCGTATTTAAAAAATGACGAAAGGAAAGATCGGGTTGATCATTATTGGGTATTGACCATTGCGCCAATCAAAACCTAATTTTCTGCGATACGGCTGCTTGATTTCTCTCCTCTCTCCCCGAATCATACCTCAACGATATAAAGAACCCAATCTAACCGAGCTTTCTGTTTTAATCATATCTATAATGCAGCAATACGCCTTCTCCTACAGGTACAAAGACAAAAAACCAACGCAGAGCGCGGCAAACTTTGTCTACTCCTATAAACCATGTTACTCGTTTGACTATTCAAATGAAATGTATTCTCCCTGCAAAGGAGTGGCAGTAAGTATACGATCCGTATCGGAAAACCTCTACCAAAATTTCATACTAAACTACACTGTGGGCACCCGACTTTTGTACCGGTAACACTGTGGGACAAATCCTACTTTTGTACAGGTAACACCGTGGGACAGACCCGACTGTTGTACCGGTAACACTGTGGGACAAATCCTACATTTGTACAGGTAACACTGTGGGACAGACCCGACTTTTGTTCCGGTAACACTGTGGGACAAATCCTACTTTTGTACAGGTAACACCGTGGGACAGACCCGACTGTTGTACAGGAAGTTTTCGTGCAAGTGGCCAGGATATGCTTGAATTGTGTCCGAGCTATTTGATGAAGGTGTCTGTGTCGGAAAGGCAGACCCAGTACCACTATTTCTCTGTTCACAGCAAAATGCCGGACGGATCGACTATTCATCTATTATCACATTGATCAATCTGCAATTGCCAGACTGTGCGAGTTTCCGAACCTTCTTTTTCCAGTCCTGCCAGGTCGATACTACTAATAGTGATCAACAAAATGCTGGCAAGCAGGAGTCTGCCGAGTTCTGGGAGGAGGATGGGAAGACCATGCTCAGATATTTAGACGATGCGACTTTTACATTAAGGTACGTTTTTCAAACTCATTGGTGGTTTATCGTTCTGCATCCGACGGTCAGCGACATGTGGGAGGGGTCAATGTTTTGTAAGGGCTGACAGAAGCAGGCAAAATACGGTCACACTATGATCGGACTCGTGACGCGTTATTCTCAAAAGAAATTCCCAGCAGTCTTGATAACAACATATTGATGCGGCTATAGTAGGATGGCTACCAATACCGATGGTTACCGTCACTGGTTATACATTCTTATTGATATTTATGGGTTGACCATAGGCACAACCATTTCTGCCAGAACTTGAAATCCTAAAGCAATTAGAAAAACTAAAGTGGACGCCAATTTCAGGAGTGGGGTCTGTTCTATGTTTTCCAGAGAACATCCTCCCAGGTTTTGAATGGGCATTCATTTCATTTTTAGATGGGTCTGCTAATGAATAGGAAATGACAGTGCCGGTGTGACAGCGGATATAGTCCCCCTGGAGTCATAGTCCGGTAGCATTGTATTTGACCAATTAAGCAGCATGATCTATTGTACCGCTAACCCTAACCAAAACATTTAGCAATGCGGGCTATTGTTACACGGACTATCAACCATAGGACTACTATCCCTTGCACACCGGAAATACAAATGATGTACTATACTAAGCAGTAATCAGTGCAATATTGTTTGAAAACAGTAACCTATGATATTTTTTGTTGCAGAGAAACCTATGTCGATCTTGTTTGTGCAGGCAGCAATTCGTTTGAAGTCAAGGGGGAGCAAATGGGTTCAAACCCAAGCAGATACGTAAGTCGTCTACGAATACAATAAAATATCATGAACTCTTACATTCTTTACACAGGCAAAGCTTTTCGTCATAGAATCTATTACGCCGGATAATCATCATAGACCAGGATGGCCCATCATAGAAGACTATAAAAAAAGTAAAAGTAATACTCACAGAATCTATGATGGAACAAGAATTTCCATCTTAGAATCTCATGGGCTATCGTATACGTGAGCTATATGGCCCTTCACGGAATGTATGATGCGAGATCGGATGTAACATATGGTTGGTGATAGTCATAGATTCTATCATGGGCCATCATTGATTATGAGGAAACGTTTGCACTACTTTTTGAACCAGAGACTACGTCACTTCCGGTCACTTCCGAACAGCGGCATTTTGTATTACTAACCTCCATATTATTGGAGAAAAAGAAGTAAGCCACATACACTGACCACGATGTCGAATGGATTGACCGTGCTAACGTTGGAAATCGATTTCCAGTGACGAGAGACCCGGACGATATTTTCCAAATCGAATTATAGAGTGGTGTAATGCACTCAAAACACCACTCAACCAGAAAGGAAAAGGCGCGAAAATTTTGCGGCATAAAATCTCGTTTCAGGATTACACTTTGAACACACCTCAGGCTTGCAGACCAGGAGAAGGAGAAGGAGGGGGTCTGAGTGTTGGCTCAGTTCTATGCATTTTGTAAGTGATGTACTGTACGAGCACGCCACTTTCATGTCACTCCCCACGAGTCAGTCATGAAGAAATAACGGCAAAATATTGGACACGACCTTCCTTGAATACGGCATTTACATTTGCAGTAGTTGGCAATTGTAAAACAAATGGCGACTTTATTTACCAATTTGGGCAAAATCGAGCGGCGGGGGCGACTTGATCAGGTCATCAGGTTACCGCAGGGCAAATGTGCCAGTACCCTGGGAAGCTTTTTTATGCACATAAAAATACATAAAAATATATGCTTCTGCTTCAACGCGATCGTTTGGTGTCACGTTCCTAATTCCCTTCACTTTATTGCAGGCTCGTCGTCTTCATCGTTGTATACATCGTAGGTGGAATCCTCTTCATGAAGTTCCGGGTGGGCGCCAGTGGATTCGAGCTGTTCCCAAACCAGACTTTCTGGAAGGATTTTCCGGCTTTGATAAAAGATGGAACTTGTTTCATTATATCACCTTGCAGAAAAGGCGGCGAATATAGCAAACTATAACGTACGTTGGTCGATTAATTGTCAAGACCTCTGCAGTATATACACCGCTGATACATGCAGAGGCTCACTGTGAGGGGGCCTTCTCAACTTGAGTGCAACCACTCTTGGTTGAACGTAAATGCAAAAACCCAGCATACATGTATCACTTTATCAATCCATCTCACGCTTAAATACATGTTATACCATCCTGAGAATATCAGAAATTTTAGGATTCGTTGCTCTCTCACCACAAAAACTCCTAAGGTCATTCGCGGCGTTCAGGGAAGTTAGAAGGCTGGTATATCAGTTGTGCATACCAACTGTATAAGATATTCTTCTTGATTAATTATTCACGATTTTTGTAAGAAAATAAAATGTATTGGTTTTCTGTTACTCCGTTATTGTTATCTCATTGTAAGTAAAAAACAGTTGATAAACGCTGTTAAGAGCGTATATAATGACAGTTTCTCAATTTGCGGAGGGAAAGGTCACTTGCGAGAACAGCCCGAATTTCTCGGGGAACACCCAGGTCGATATAGATAGCCGACCAATAGAAATGCGCGTTACAAGGCCGATGCCGAGGAAAGTCCCGGATGTTTTCCTTATTTGAAACATTCTCTTACACGACTTGTGAGCAGACTCCTTTTTGGGCGCTTTCGCTGCTGCGCTGGGCACTCCACAAATCGCCGCGAATGACCTCAGGGGTTTGTGTGCGGGACGTAGGATCTAGCGCTAAGAACACCTGACACTCTCAGGATGTGTTATACCGTTAACTTATGGCTGGAAGTAACTGATCACTCTAGGTCCTCGGTTGTTTACACCGTTCGGGTTGACAAGAGAAAAACCAAACTTTGCCTCTTCATTCCATTTCTTCTATTTTCGATTAAGTCTATCACGTTCCCAGTGCATATGGTATTTATAAATACAATACAGAGGGCTTACGTGTGACATATTAATTGTTTCAGTATCATATGTACATACATCATTTGACGTGTACGTATTGCTTGATCTGGAGTCAAACATCTGGCACTCAATCACACGCGATAGGTGGATGAATTTATCATGAGTGTTTTGGGATCCTGATAGACATATAATAATCAATATCCCGCATAAAATTCAGGCATCTCTCTGTCGGTATAGTCTTCCACTGAGCAAATCTACTGAGCATTCTGGTTGAACTTTCTGGTGCAGAAGTAGACAATGTCACGCTAGAATATAGAATACTTTGTTCCCCCGACATTCTATCATTAGGACATTTCAAACTTCTACACAGGCCGTGAAAAAAGATTGGGAGGGGGCGGGGGTGGTCCCTCCTGGTATTGCTATTAATTCCTGAATGATTATCTAACTATTCAGTAGGACTACTTTGCCGGGTGACATTTACTTTCACACCGGGTCCTTTCAGTTCTGAGACGTGCGTCTTCAGAAGAGAAAGTGGTGAATTTTGGTACTGCGCCGAGAATTCAGGGTTAGTGTAGTACTGAGACATACTCCGACAAACCTCACGACGATGGTAAACATTTTAATTAGACATTTAGATGTCACTGAAACACTCAAATCAGTCGACCAATAATGAAGACAAGAAATACGCTTTGTATTCTTCGTTTTCGATTAAACTCTCACGTTAACAGTAAATATTACTCTGTGGGGATATTGTAGATTATTTTATACTCAACGTAATCGAGGTGACCGTCGTTATTTTGGTCATATTTTTTCAAAGTAGAGTCGACGTCCGCTGAAAACAAAGAATTGTAAAAATCAACTTCACTAAAGGGATAATGGCGACGTCATTCGGTCAGCCACTTGTTTGAAAAAGTGCTGAAATAGTTCCGAAGTATCTCCTTTGTTTTGCACATCAATTGCAAGTACTACCCGGAGTGCTAATATACCTATGGTATGGCCAGAGTCCTCTATTAAAACATGTGTACATTACGTGTACATTGTTGTGCATAGGTTTTGGTAAAAAAAGTACTCATTGGACCAATCAATCTGCACAAAATTTTATATGTGTCAAGAAGAACCCTTTGCCAATAGCATAATAAAGTTTTTAAAAATTCCAATACCGATTGCCTGAGAAAAAAAGATTTCCGTACACCATATCCATCAAAACGTCACTGGCGCATTGATATGGCCCTGTCAAAGTACAAGTTCTAAACTGACCAGTGAGACCACATTTTCTTAAATATATTATAAAAAAGCATATTTCTGTGATGGCCTGACTCTGTAGATTAAGAATCAACCACAGATTGAGAATTAATTCCACTTTGGTCCATCCCAGCCATGTATTTACCACAACTTGACATTTTGATAAGCTCTATGTGACTCTTCCGGTCGTGGATGAATACAGGTCTCTGCCCGTATTCCTTCAAATAATTTTTTTTCGCTGTGCGTTGTTCATGATAATATCAAGGTTTAGGGGTCCGAATTAATCAACTCACCGGCAGCTTTATCTTTGAACGTTTGGTTAATTTCCGCTTTCTCATCCGCGGCCAGCGTGTGTAAACGAGCCTGATATATCTCAAGACCATCAATTGTGCTGCTATTGTCGAAATCGTGAAGTCTAGAAAACAAAGTGGAAGATTACAAAAGAATTCAAATATTTTTTCACCTGTTTTTTTCTGCTCAAAATCAAGAAACTTCACCAGCCCCGAAAAAAATTGGCTTTGAATACATGTATTTTTCAGAATCAGAAGGATGGAAAAATTTCTGAATCCAAAGATATTTTTCCCTTTTTTTTTCTACTCATTTTTTTCAAAATGAAGAAACATCATCAGCCCCAAACATGTTTGGCTTTGAAAATTTTTAAGAATTTTGAATTTATGAAAAAATTCAACTCTGAAGAATAAAAATATTTCTTGAGTCCATTTTTTGCTCAAAATGAAGAAACATCATCAGCCCCAAGCATTTTTCGGGTTTGAATATTCTTCGCTGTGAGGTTGGATATAACCAACAAATAACATGTGAAGATGACAGATCTCTGTCAGTGCGCTCCTCTATAAAATGTTAGTGATACAGTCAAATTCCGTGACTTACGTAAAATAATAGAAGATCTCTTCATCCACTGACATATCTTTTGCATTTGCCTTTACGCCCTCCTCATCAAGATGTTTCTGCATGTGCCTGAAGAATTGAACTACTGGTATATACATGTATACTGGTGGATATTATGACGAAACAGTGCCGTAAATGTACATCAGGTGAATGTCCATATGCAATTACCAGAACCAAGAATTGATAAAGACTAAGATTGTGGAAGCAAAGATAAATCTAATATTCGGTTTGGGAACTTGTTTTCCACTACAAGTCAAAATAAAATTGCTTCCCTTAATTGATAGCTGGTTCCCTCAAAACCTCATGCACAGTCAAAGAGTGGTGTCATCTCGTCTTGTATACTCACTCAGTATCTTTTATATCCGCCATATTGCCGAGTTGGTGTGCATGTTCATCGCCGAAGCAGCTCCTGCCGAGTAAGACAACTGCGAGAGTCGCGAGGAATATTGGTGTTAAGGCACTCCGGTCCATACTGTCGACTACAGCGGGTTTTGTATAGGAAAGTTAGAGAACGTGGCTTTCACCGGAATGAGCACTTTAAGAGACTCAACGTGTGCATACGTTCAAAAGCAGATGGCACCGGTTGGAGTGGTTCGGAAGAAGTATGGCACCAGTTAGAAGGTACTTTCAAATTAAAATCAGCAGACCTATCAAAACGGGCGTTCCAAAGCAGTATGGCACAAAGTAAACGATGCTACACGTGCATGCACATTCAACCATCCACACACCATCAGATTTATCAGTACAATGTAGAACGCTTGCACTTTGTTTCATTATCGTATTTCATTACTTTATTGGCAGTGATTTATGTTGTATGAACAGCTGGCCCACGTCAGATATTGATTGAATTCACTGCCAGCTGACATGGCTGACAATTGCGATGCAGAGGTAAAAATCGTCTTAGGTGACGCATGCTGTTTAAAAAATTTAGGCAAGGTTTTATTGAACAAATTAATATTTATGTTTGACATAACCTGACCACTTATTTTTGTTTTAGCAGGATATTTGTTACCAAGTGCTCTCCATCAGACTGTGACGACACGTTCACGAACTCGGTCAATTTGGAACCTGCATGGGGGTGTGGGGGGGGGGGGGGGGGGGGGAAGGTGAGGTGGTCGAAGCTTATACCAGGAACTGGTTCCGTCATTTACATGATGTTATCATTATGGCTCAAAAATATTTTGAACTCCATGTTTTTAATACTATTGCTTTTTATTATCGAACATGAAATTATGATTCGAAATAGGCATGCTTGTACTCTATGTAGTCTATTAGCCCGTCATTGTTGAAATCGTACTGTTTTAACGCTTTATCGATTTCTTCTGAAAAAAAGATGTAGTCATTATAATGTATGACAATTCTTAGTGGAGGGTCACAACTAATATCGGGTGGGCCATGAAAAATTAGTGCATTTACTGAAAATGTATAAAACGTATGGGAACCCTCTACATCCGGTGACTACTTGATTAGGACTTCAAAATGGCTGCGCAGTAGAACACCGGAAGTGGGGGAGCGCAGTGACCCCTGGGAATAGAAGTTGTGATTCTTCACACCCACAGGGATATTTGCATCATTTAATAAAATTTCAGTTTGATATGTCAAAAATACAACACCTACACATGAATAGTAATGATAAGTAGTAGTAATGTACGCATATCGACATATGGTTTGTTTATTGAACTTACCCACAACATCATCCTTGAGTGCCTGGGTCAGTTTTTCATCCTTGTCCACCATGTGCATTTGGGCCTTATAAAGTTCCAGACCATCTATGGTGCTACTGTTGTCATAATCATGGAGTCTAGAAACAGATATTTTCACATTAACAATGTAGTTCTTTGAATAAAAAATATGAATACGAATATGAATTGTACCTGAGTGTCTATGCCAGGGCAAGTAATAATATGAATTGTACCTGAGTGTCTATGCCAGGGCAAGTAATAATATGAATTGTACCTGAGCGTCTATGCCAGGGCAAGTAATAATATGAATTGTACCTGAGTGTCTATGCCAGGGCAAGTAATAATATGAATTGTACCTGAGCGTCTATGCCAGGGCAAGTAATAATATGAATTGTACCTGAGCGTCTATGCCAGGGCAAGTAATAATATGAATTGTACCTGAGTGTCTATACAGGGCAAGTAATAATATGAATTGTACCTGAGCATCTATGCCAGGGCAAGTAAAAGACCCCACATAGGTGGAAAGTAGCACAAGAAATCGGGTAAACTTTCCTGAACTAATGTCAATAGAATACACGTGTACATAGAGTTTTGTCGTACTACCGCTTGCAAAACCTGGCTAATATTTTGACAGGCACGTGTCTGCTTCAGAAACGCTCATGTATTTACTGATTAGCTTTCTTGCTGATATGACTGGTTACGAGGCGGTTGGGGTCAAATGGTAAGGAAAATGAAAGAGCATACTTAAAGTAATAGAAGATCTGTTCATCATATGACATATTTGTAGCATTCGCCTTCACACCCTCATCATCAAGATGCTCCTGCATATGCCTGCAAGCAATTTGAGATAGTTTATCTCTATTGTAGAATTGTGTGGGTTTTACAGTCAAAATAACCGTTACCGTGCCGACTTTGTGATTACGATAGAGAGCAAAAAACGCGACCGAAGAAAGTCCTACATGTAAGCGAAAGATGTTTACTTACTGGGCATCTTGGACTACTGCCTTGTCACCAAGTTTGTGAGCATGGTCGTGCCCGAAGCAGCAACTTCCAAGCAAGATGGCGGCGAATGACATGAGGCATATCGTAGTTATTCTGTCCGTATCCATTGTGAAAAGCGGTCAAAGTGTCAGTTTCTCGTAAATCGTGCTTTGTTTTGGGACCAGGTCGTCAGCCAAAACCTAATCCCAAGTGAAGTTTTCTCCGTCGCGATCACAAAAAACAGAAGTTGCTCGACTTCGTGCAAATGAATAACTGCTGAATATAGTTTGCATGAGCTTAGGCTAACAAACCATTTGTGTAATTACGAGTAAATGTATCATTTAGTCCTATTTTTGTAGTTTTCGATATAATGACAGAGGAGTGGTTTTCTGCAGTACATATAACACCATTCCAGTTGCAGTGTGCAGTGCTTTGCAAAACCTCCGACCAACAGCAGTGCACTAATTCAAATGTATACGCTGACGTGTATTGACGAATGCATTGATAATTATCACTTTGAAGCCTCATTAGTTTTGTTGCATTTGATTAACAAGTTCTCATATTTTACCATCTGGGCAGACGAATAAGTTATTAGATTGAATTAAATTCAATAAGTTAATGTATTCGTTATTTAGCATATTTATCTACACGTTACACCAAAATTTACATGCCCCAGTAGAAGTCGGATCAGAAAAGCTTTCTAAAAGGCGATATTTCCCGGCAACACCCGTGGCGAGGATAAAATGCCTTTGTATTCACCCACCTGAACCTGTGATAGGAAAGTACCTTTATCTGGTGATATCTTCAATGTGCCAGTACTTTCTGTAGCTACGAATGATAACACTCATCAGGGCTGAGTTGTTCAAAACCACGTAACCTTTAACGGTTGGGGAGAATTTGACTTTTGTGCTTTTGGAGAACCGGGCCAAGGACACAGGTACATGAAGAACCAACTTCGTCCCAACTGACAACACTCATCAAATAAGTATCTTTATTTCAATGTTATCATTTGATGAGTGTTGTCAATCAGAATAGATATCTCAAAACAACCTGCAGAGAAGTGCTTTTTCACCCTTTGCAATTGTGATGGTGAGCTGTATGTGGTTGTCAGGGGCATTGGTCACGTGGATTGGTCCATGATGTAAGATTGCAAAGGGGAGCGAGGCCATGTTCCCAACTCTTAAAATGTACGATAGAATAATTAGATAGATTTGTAAACAAAAGACGTCATCAGGTGGCGAATATATTGTCTTCTTCAATCATGGATCGCATCACGAAAGAATCACATTAATTCAAATGAGAATGACCACCAGCCATCTTGGAAGCAAACCATCCCGTATCAATCTTCTCCATCGGAATTGTTCATAAATTTCCATTTCCGATGTGAATACATGTTTACAAATGTATGAATTCAGGGTTCATGTTGAGAAATGTTTATCAAAATCGGCATTTAGTGGGGAAATTTCCATACCGGAGGTTTGTCGTTAACTCATCAAAGTAGAAGAATAAATGAATGAATGAATATAAAAACAAATGACGTCATCAGATTTTTGTTTTTGCCGCCGTTCGTTACGTGTTTTAACGTTTCTGTGAGTTCCCCCCTCATTGTTTGGGAACAGTGAAAAAGTCTAACTAATTTTAGGGCTTAACCCACCAAAAGTTGCAAAAGGAACTGAACGATGCCACTGAAGACTGACACATGGGAAACAACCAAAAATGTTCATACACACTGCAAATGATGTGGTACATTGGTTACATTGTACATGGAGCATGCTTGAAAACTTTATCTTGTCCATTATCATTCAAATTCTTACAAAAACACGCTAATCAGATTCCGGACTAAAGAATAATTTGGTCGTCCCGAGTGACACAATTGGAGTCTAATCAAATTGGCGGCATAAGGAATAACTTCTTTTGAGGAATCCCCGCGATATAACTTGCATGGCCTCGCTATTCTGGAGATATTACCAAGCATACTCGCGCAACATCATTTTCATCTTCCGTGTGCACTGGCCACTGCATCACTAAACATGAGAATTTCACCGCCTCTATATTTTGCGCAGAAGCTGGACATGAGCTGGGTATCACCGCTTCAGTCCTATTCCTTATCCAATTTCCAACAGCTATTAGTGAGGTTTCGCAACCGCCCGGTTAGGCCCTTCGACGACGTTTATCTATTGTTCAGGTAATCTCACACAATAGATAGACGTCGTCGTAGGGCCTAAACGGGTCGTTGCGAAACCTCACTATTTACTCACGAAGGTCGACCTCCTTATGTCTTCCCTTCTTCCCGCAACCTTAGACACGCAACCATGATACACCCCTATCTTTTTCCACTCAGTCGATATGATCCACGCGAATATCGGAACGTTAACCCAACTTCAAATCGTTCCCCGTGCATTTATTTATAACTACCACCGACCGAAAACCATATGATCGAGATTGGCCCTGAAATCCCAAAAAATTGAAGTAATTTGCGATCCTCATCTCGGCCGCAAAATAGGCTAACCCGCGTTATCTACTGACTGTCAAGGGTTGGGAAGCCTAAAAATGTAGGAAATGGATACCCGATCAGTTTGTACTTGTAATTGCCTGATAAGGGCATCCTTGACTAGGTTGTGACGTGACGCTCAAGTTTATCAGGGGGATTTTTTAGGTATAGCATACGCTCTAATTTCACCAATATAAGACCACTTCTACAAAATCGACACATAGACCAGGATGTGAAGGCCTGGCCATCGGACACCTTTCTGTTACCAACCCCATCATCCATCTATTGTCACCAACAACTACAAGTGAGCCAAAAAAAGGGAAATTATCTGCCAGTACATGTATTTGGAGACCTTCATGGGAATATTCGATGAGTTTGTTTTGAGAGATGATTTGGAATGTGAGAACACTTTTCATGTATTTTGCAATGTTAGAGAGGTTCATTTTCGCTCGCCATATACAGGTATATACTGATTACTGTAGTGTATATTTTTGGCGTCCCGAATGTTAAGGGAAGTAATATCTTTCGAATTTTGTCCAATGGTTTGAATACCAGCCAACAAATTCGGACTAGGAAGCGTCTTATGATTTAGACGAATCGTCCATGTAACTCCAAGACATCCAGTCAATCTAAGGTAAACCGCCCATACCCTTATTTGTCATCAAGATAATTATGACTACTACATGAATAAACCATTTGCGAAAGGTCTCGTTACAGTATCTGAGCAATAAATGGGCAAATCGCCTAACATTATTGTGATATTTGGTGGCCATCCCCGATCATGTGCTTATCACGACCACGACTGAGTGCACTTAATCCGGTGCGATCATACAAAGATGGACCAATATGGGATCGGATGCATTTGCAAAATGGCCTAACATGGTTCTAGTACCGTATGTCTGATCATTGGTGCTGGTGCACTTACAGAGCACTACTCATCTACACGGATTACGCCTCCTCGTAGTTTGAAAGGTTATGACCCAGTTTCTATGGAAAAAAAGCAGAATACACTGCACTGGTATCTATCATTCTCGGCATGTCGTCATGATCTTGATACTGAATGGTAGGATCATCCAGCCAAAGAGTAGCTCAAAGGTTCCTGGAGGTCCAGGTCACTGACAAGTAAGCCTAGTACCCGTAAAGCTTCCAGTCGTTACGGAATATCGGCAGTTTTCGATTTCGCTTGAAATTGAAACTATGCCACTACGAGAAGACCTTAAAGCAGAAAATGTTCCGACAGTTTTAAGCAGCAACTCAAATTAAGGCATCACCTGAAGTGTGCTGTTAGTGACAGAGTTGTTAAAACAGCACTTCTCAGTCATTTGTAAGATGAGTCTCGTCCTCGAGAAACTTCTCAACATTTTTTAGGACTGTAATAAATAAAAAGTTCCAAAATGTATTTTGTAAGATTATGAAAAAGATAACTTGCGTACGTATTCAACGATGATGTGTTTATATGAGATTTTCATCACAATGATGTACGGGGGCATTTCATAAGTAAAATGTTTTTGGAGCCGGGGGCAATACACTTCATTCCAACTGCACGATGTAGCCTACTTCAACCTGCCCTTCTGATGGGCAATTTCCTAGTAAAAACGCATGGTGGATCGAGAAGGAAGTGATCTGTGGTCTTCGCCCAGTGTCAACTTATTCAGGAGCCTGAATGTTAACGGGCCCGGTCAGCCATAACGCTCATTTCCTTTTCGAGATAACTACATTTATGTTGCAAAATGCCGTAATCAAAATGTATCGATGGGCAATTAGCCAGGTATTACTCTTGGCGGTCTGGAGTTGGTTATTTTCATCTGTTTATCTGTGATGTCTCCCGGATGATATCAGCATCCGTCGTCTGTGAAGTACCTGGTCAAATAGGGAGGATGTCTCCCTAATAAAAATCAAAATACGAGACCTATTACATGTATAATATCATGTCGAAACCTGAGTTGCCTCTTTTGTTTCACCCTGTATGATTCAACTGATGCACAATTCATGTATACATTCTTTATGAGAAGGTTGCATGATCTAAAGGCATCCACAATGATTCATAATCGCAGAATTCACAACTACAAGTTGCACTGACGTAGTAAACAATCAAACCACAGTTGCATTTTGATTAGAGCCATTTCCTGAATCCGGACAAATATCTCCATCGCAATTATACATCCCATTCCCGACTTACTAATAAGACATCTTCCTATTATTGTCACATCTACATGAAACCCCCAATCTGACATCAGCGTCCGTCTTACAACAATCAGATCCGGTCCAACGCAGGCTTATAAGGAGACAGGCAACCTGTCCCACGCACAGACGCTGCAACACCGGATTCCCTTACGAACGACTCTGCTCATTTCCAAAGAAGACCCGTAACTTTTCAGGTAGGCTCCTTTTTCATTTCCTTCGCTTTGATTTGGTATCTGACCTCATGTCAAATGCTTCTACGGCTTCTTTAAATGTTCATTAAATGATAGGAGTTGGCGATTGCCCCGTCACCTTTGCGACAAGATGCGCCGTGGCAGGATAAATCTAACTACTTCTAATTGATACGATGCAAAATAAGTCTCGTTTTTTTTCATGTCCCTCGATCTGGTGCGCTGGTTGGTTGGTCCATTGTGCATTCACGGCAGCCCAAAACTAGTGAGGGCCTTGTTACTCGATGCAAGTGTAACAGAGGAAAAGCATCAAGGTCCAAGCGGGGATTACTCGGGACCTCTCGCTTATAAGGCCATCACTCTACCGACTGAGCTAAACGGAATTTCTCTCTAGCCTGGGCTAGTAGAAATGATGCCACCACTACACAAGAATCAGCATTCAACATCGATTCGCCGGCATTTTTGTCTTAAACAGTCTCAGTCAGTTCTATTTTATTTGGTGCTTTTACTTGTACAACCTGTTGTCGTATGCCATGTGATGGATATGTTGTCTATAAAAGAAAGAGTAAGATTCGTTCCAAAATAACCTCACCATCGATCGAGATATTTCCTGAAAAAAAATCATGTGATGTCCTTGTCGAGCCACCGCAGAAACATGATTTTTCAGAATATGAAATAATAAGATCGCGTGAATGGTTAACTGATACCAACGTAACGATAAATGCCGGGTTTTCCTTTTGATGCTCAATCGAGTGATTGTGTTTATTCCGTGTCACAACCAATGGGTGTTTTCTTTTAATCTTTCTTTTGATATTTCGATATCTGGTGTTATTTTCTTCATTCTACTTCATTGAAATGCAATTCACGCATCGCTTACCTTGTCTTTGACTTGGCCATTTTTGGAGTAAAGTAAACGCGAAGGTTAAATAAAATATGGAAATCGTGTCCCTTGTGCAATTAGTCAATGCATCGCGCTGTGTGCATGTAAATTTGCTGATTGTGAAGGGCGCGCTGGATAAAACTCATTTGAAGAGACAGAGGTTAATAGAAATTCCATTTGAAGCTATCGGGTTTTTGAATTTTGAATTTAGGTCTCCCCTACTTGGTCTTATGAGGACACAATCAGAACGAAAAGGCTTGGGAAGATCACTTTCATGACATTTCCGCACCTGGATACTCCTAAATTTTCCTTTCTGACTGGATGACCACTTATTGTTATGACAATTTTATCTGCTATCCATATTTGGTAACTCAATTAGATGATAAGTCCACTATTTTAGATCATCCTAGTCTATAATCAGTAATGGACCCCTGAGGGGACCATGCACCTGGCTGTGCTGGCCTCTTTTTGCGACACTTACCAATTAAGTGGGCATTTGGCCGAATGGTCGATTTATACCGTTGCTGCTCGGCAAAAGAAATCAATGACCACGGATTGATCTGTGCTGGTCAGTAGTTGGTGGCAGAAAAGAAGAAATTGTTATAGAGTCGCTCCTATAGACCAGAGTTTTCAGATTGGTATTCATTGGAAATATCCCTCTTTCAGTCCAAGTATTTTACATCTCATGCTTTTCACTGCCACTATGGAGTCTGATACATTGATATTACAAATGTTTCGAGCGAATTTGCGTCCATAAACACAGCACCACAGCAATGTTTTTTGTTGATTTGCCAGAGCCGCTGGAAAATAGGATGGACACAAATGGTGTAAGCTATTAAGGTGACATAATCCGATGCGCTTTGATATCGAACATTCGATCCAAACACGTACAATATCTGCTACCAAACAAAATATGAAAATCCTCCATAATATACATGTAGTGCGAATCGGCGCCTAGGGCAATATGTTAATCTGCGTCCATGATGGCCGGTGATGGTAAACAACGTAAAAGGGGTTAGCGGATCATCTGGTAGTAAGGCCGCAACAACCCTCGGGGCCACAGGATCAGCGGTCAGGCGACTAAGATTAGAAAATGGACCTGCACGTGTATGACCAGTAATGGCTTAATCAAATTCTTGACCTAATATAAGCAGTGTTGGTGAACCAATGATGAGTTCCCGTCGTCGCTGAGTTGTTGGCGGTTTTAAGATAGTTGTGGGTTTGTCGCTGTAGTGTAAACAATTGAAAGCAGAATTCAATGAATCGCTCCAGCAGTGGCTGCATTCTGATTTTAAATACTAGTATTCTGCAACAGGTTCAGATTAAACTTTTTACATGTACATTCATTGACATTTGCAAAATTTCTCCAAGTCTTTTTTGTGGGATTAAGGGGATTTTTTCCGATCTCAGAATTTTTCCAGGGTCAATCTCCTAGCATTCCTTGAAACGGGTTGCTTCCGCACTGGTATCATTGCCAGGACTACAAGTAGCGACGAACAAGTCATTTGTTGCTTTTTCTAGACTGAACATTCCCACATATTGACACGGTGGGTTTCCCAGTTCGTCGTCGACCACAGGTAAAGGCCACTTGGTAACTTAGTAGCGTGACTAGCCCACTAAAACAAGATAATGATACCTCCACAAGCGACCAAATCAGAAATCTAACCACATTGTGGTATCATTGTCAGGATGATCGATGAACATGGCAGGAGGGGCGGAAATGAAGATGTAACTTCGATCATCATCGGCAAATGATCAGTAGCGCTTTGAAGCAACAAGTGGATGGTTGAATTAGTCTCGAGATGGGGTGATTTCATAGGATTTTTGCTGTAATAGCCGGAACGGTTTGGTGCTGCTTGGCGTTTGGGGGTAGCGGTAAATTCATAACGTCATTGTTGTGCTTTGAAAGCTGTGCGGGCAGCATAGCATAGCGTCAATGACTTCATCAGTGAAGCTGCAATAGACTGAGGTGGTATTTGCCTTGTTGTCTCCGAACCAAAAGGCCCTAATTACTTCAGGGTCAGTAACATACAGAGGCAGAGACTGGTGTGAGATGAACATGGTCGCGAAGACAATGTCTTTTTCTCCTTTTCTACAATTAATAATACATGAATCATTTATCATCACTGTCAGTGCGTTACTTCTTTATTCGACCGACCATGTGTATATGTCATAGGAAAACGGCTAAGTGTATGATCAAAAGAAATACTACCAAGGTTTCCTTGAGGTTCTGCTTTGAACTAAAAAATAGCTTCAGGCATGTATCGTCCATTGTTACTGATATGATAAGAATAGCTTTAGCATGGATGATAGATATATGCATTCGCGATTATGACACATCTTGACTGCTGTTCAATCATTCTGCGCTATGTTAAGTCTAACGCTGACGAAGCAATGGTTTCTAACTTGATCGAGATATCCTGTTAACTGAGTTGCTTCTTGTGGCCTTGGTCTAACCCCGACACCCCAACACCAGCCGAGATTTCAGTCTTACTTAAACCCCCGAGGATTCCATTTTCTTACACAATTAATCATGGCAGCAATCCCTCAAACGATAAAGACGGTTCTCCCTCTCCAGTAGATGATACATATGGTAAGAAATCGACGCCGACATGGTTTAAAGGCCTACGCCGTTCGTTAAAATTGACATTTGTAATTGAATTTGAAAATTTCCAATTGACATGCGTAAATACACTATAGACATAAATGTCAGCATTGGCGTTTTGTAGACAGATATAAAGATACATGTACTATAAATATCAAGTTGTAGCATATTCGTATGCATAATAACATCACTTCGTAAGTGTGTCTGACAGCATTTTTATTTCCGAGACCACCAGTAATTACGATTGGCGAAACCCTTTAAGTCGAGGACTAACAAATAGTAATATCAGTGATCAGTTTCCGAGGCCAGATTGTTGTAGAGCATGCTGTTATTTATTAAGGGGACGTACATGTGTTTACAAGACAATCGAAGGAAGAAATTTGCGAAAAGTGAAATCCTGAATAATTGGTATGCTGTGGCGTAACGAGGAGCTTATAGCGGAGTCGATATGATCAAAAAATTTTCAGAATTTTGAACTGAAATATACATAAATTTAAAAAAAACACTTTTGGTTCATATCACGCAAAAACCAATTGATGGAACAAGGTGTCACAAAAAAACTGGAATGTCTACTAATGACAGGTTTCGATGGATTTCGGACTTCAAAGAATATCATAATTAGATATGTACTACCACATCGTTCGTCGACTCCGGGAAATCGCAGATGGTCTCCTCATAGACATCACACGAGACTGTAATGGTTTCGACTTGAGAAACTGCAGGTGATCATGACTCGAAATGATATTGGTGTCTAGCTGTACTTTCGGGTGTAAATGTGACGATAACAATACAAGCGATTGAATTATAAGCTGAAAACAATACATTTTGTACATTTTCACTTCATTAGCTGCTTGTTGTGTATACCAGTTCATCAGTGTTAAGTTTTTTGATGATGCCCTGCAATAATGATAATAATAATAATACAAGTCTTATATAGCGCAGTATCCGACCATTAACTGGCCGCTCAAAGCGCTTGATAGGCCTCTTTAAAAAGCAAATGTTTCAGTTGTCCCTTGAAAGATAACAGAGAGCTGCAGTTCCTAACAGTTGAAGGAAGTTTGTTCCACAACTGAGGGGCTCCAATTGAAAATGCTCTACCACCGACTGACATGACATTGGCCTTTGGGATAGACAGAAGAACGGCCGATGAATCGTACATGTATTGAGCTCCCCACATATTCTGGTCTTCCCCTTTGGCCGACAATTATCAGTCCTTTCATCACGATTTGATGTAACATACTGTTTTTTACAAGCTACGCATGCAGCGATATTTGTGACGGATGATTAACAATTATACTGTTATTAGCCGGCTAATCATTCCCTCCTTGACGTCACTTATGCCACATTAGTCAATGATTGTGTTAATAAGCAACATTTACTCATTTGCCCTGACTGTATTTTCGAACTAGTCTCGGCTAAGAGGCTTCACGAAGGTATGGTAATGTTTTCAAGGTTGTTGACGACGTCCTCAGAAATAAAGGAACGGTTGGACACCGCATGGTGTTTTTCATCCTTGGTATCCACTTTAAGTGGCTCAAAAGCTTTTAAGACTGACGTGTTTTTGATAAAATTACTTTTTTATTATAAATACAATTGAAACACTTTTTGAATGCATATCAAGTTACAATAAATTAGGAAAAGCAGCCTATTGTTAGAAAGTGGTACCAAGTTATAGACTGTTTGCTTAAGTATGGCTTTCATATATATTTATATGGGCCTTATATAAAGCAATAATAGGAAACAAAATTACAAACAAAGATAAGCGCTTCTAAAACAAGTGCATTCAGATCTTGCTCCCGAAGGCATGGTAGGTTGTGCCTTTCTGTTCCTTTTGACGATCGTCCAAAATCTCCTGTCTTAATCTAGCCGCGGTCAGCATCAGTAAGATACCCAGTAACATCATTAGAACAATCATGATCATGTGAAAAATGGCTAGCACAAGAAACACTGTGTGACCTCTTAAGTCGTATGGTTCAAAGTCTGATTTCACTTTTGATGTAAACATATGATGGGCGTTCACTAATTTGAAAATGACAAAGAAACAGTCACAGAATCCGACCATGAAGCTCGCAATGCCAAATAAAATTAAACAAGATGCGTGGCATATAAAACTTCGGCGTTTCTCGACGTGTTTAGAAAGTATATTCAAAGTCAGTGCTAAGAGTCCGCTGAGAAAGCTTGCACTCCCAACAAGAAACCCTTCAAGCTTTGCCAATGAATCTTCGTGTCTTAACATAGTCAGTACGCCAATGATTATCATGACGATGCCAACGAATAGAAGGCACGCTCCAATGATGATGGTTCGCTTCAGTAATGTCTTTAGTGGTTGTGTCTCCCAACTTGTCGGTTGGAGATTGTCTTCCTCCACTTCGATTAGTTTGGAGTCACCCGGATGAAGCATTTCTTCTGACTTGAATGTGTCGTAATCGGAGCTTCGCTTTGAGTATTCGTTCATAGCCATCTGGAAGAAAAAGTTAATGCGTTCAGGTTTAAATATTGTACAATTTCAAACACTTCATACATAACTTACCAGAAAGTACGTCTCAGTATTGTTTTTATAGTACATGTACACCTGTATAGGCAACGATTATTTTGATACTTTAAAAAATTCAACCTCACAGTTACGGGACATGCATCACATACCACGCGCCCTGTATACAAACATTAGATGACTTGCCCGGCCCCGTTAATTTCTACAAGACCTATGTCATTGTAGACAGATGAAGGCGACCAGCGGTGTCTGCGGAAGCCTATTCTCAAGCATATGATTTTGTTTTAAAGCTATCCACAGTATAAGTGTACTCAACTCGATGTTAAAGTATCATATCTTGTCAAGAATATTGACTTGGTGATTTGGTGAACAACCAAGAATTATAAATTTGCAAACTGTCCATCAGAAACAAAGAACTTGGCCTACCTTTTGTCTTTCTCTTTATGTGTCTAAAATGGTCTTGTCCGTTTCACATTTACATATCGAGTAACCACATACATGTACTGTATTATATCCGTCAGGTGCAGTGATGATCTGACTGGAAACTTTCGTCGCCATCTGGCAGTTTTATTCAGTATCCGATGAGTAGACCTCCCAAATATATCACATTGACGTCACAGATAGTGATCATCGGACTTTTGACACTGAACCCATAGACTCATCTCACATACATCTATGCCTTGCAAAGGTCAAACGTAACACAACGGAAATAACTGTCGGACTGGTCGGACTCGTTGCACATCAATTGACGTTATTACTTGAATATCATAATACGATTCCAGAGTACCACTCGAAAGTTGTACATATTTAGAGTAACTGCCCTGATTTATATTCGATTAGCCTGTTCTATTAAACAATCAGGGTCATGATGCCTCGTGATCGAGGCATTTCCTTTTTTGAACAACTGACACTAAATGCGTCACAACCAAATCACACATCTAAATTAATTTGCCCGGCGCGGATTTCGAAAAGCAAGTAGTACTGCGCAGCTCCCTCACAAAATTTGATATTTTTACGTCAGCGGTGCCGCCTTATTCATTCCAGTGGCCTTTATAATATTTCTACACCACCAGTGTATTTCTTCCTTGCTCCGAGAAGATTTCAAACTTATTCATAATCACCCAGAGGATCCCAATTCCAAACCATGGCCAGTGGTTTGGTTATCCTGCTTCAAATATTGAAATTGAATCATCAACCAGAAAAGGCTGACCAGGAGCCCATCTGTCCATTTCAATTTTTATCCCTTCAGCCAGGGATGGTTGCTACATTGTACATAGAATAAACAAATAAACATGATTTATTCGGAACAGATCGTTAAACAAACACCTCTTCAAAGATTTTTCATCAATTTCAAAAATTTTAGTCAAAGCTGAGATGAATTTTTTCCTTTTCGAAAAGCAGGATTTCTTTGCAAAGTTATTCTCAGATTTGCTGCAAATCGCGTTGAAAGAGCAATTTTTATAGATTTAATCAAGTCTCGCACGTTTCGTGTTGGTGGAATTATCCACGATTGTGAAGTTTTTCTGGTTCATTCAACTTGGCATCTGCAGTCAATGTGAAACAATTAGATCATTCAGGTTAAATTCAAATTCGATTTAGTCTTTGCAGTTGAGAATAAATCTGGTTTAACGAAAAAAAGTATCACCAATAAAGTAATGACTGTGACCTCTGTATTTAATTAGTGAGATACGCTGCCTGGCACATATTATTTGAAGAGTTTTTCAAAAGCTCAAAAACCTTTATTGCTTTGAGCATACTTTATATCATTGCTGTGCAGTGCACTCGATTGATGCAAACCTTTCAGGATATTGGGCACACCTGGCCTGAAACAACATCTCAACCTATTCCAAGAGAAATTATTTTTTTGGTCAGTGGTCATTTCTAACCATCCAAAGGAAAAAAATTATGATTTTGTCACATGGAAATTTGGTATCACCTTATGCCTTATTTTCTGTGACATTAGGTTAGTCTTTACACTTTCTGCAAAAATCACCAGCAATGAATCAAATTCACGAGTACTTAAATTTTGAGAGCGTGTTGATGTGGTGACAGACACATCATGAACCCACGATTTCGCCTGCAAATAATATACTGAACGCGCCATCATCACGGTATGCGAGGCTTCAAGCAAAATATATTTCATAACGCTCCATGAATCGAAAATATATATCAGTCATATCGATATTAGAAATAACTAATATGCATCATATTTAAAAAACAAAACGGGTTTTATTGAAGATGTATTCTACCTTGTTTCTCATTGTCTCGTGATTTGCTTTCTGAAGGTGCACAACAGAGGGACAATTCCTTGAAGGCCCACTTAGATGATGTTGGATAATGGGAAGTGCCAGTACGACATGTGATCCTTTGCATGCTGATCCGCCTTCATTGTCCCAGGATTATTGCTGCTCTTGTATCGATGACAATATCAATACAAAGTCGAAATGAGTCGCGTTCCTTGTTTACAGAATGATATTTGCCATGAAAATGGCTATAACATTTCCTTTTTGTTTCAGGACTTGTGACATTAGGAATCAGTTATTGCCAAAAGCAGGTTCATATTGTCACTGTATATTCTCACTTATCTCATATCGTATTGCATACAGTACCCTAAATTTTGCGTCAATATATCAATAATCACAATAGACGCTGGTGCTAACATGAACTCCTTTTGCGCATCTTTGTGGGGCCTGACACTGATGTTATGTCACACCAAATCAAAGGGTTCATGATGATGATCAGATTTCCGAATGCTTTGCCAGTGCCTAATTCTTTCACTTTCTGAGCCACGTTTTTTTACTTATCCAACATTTTGATGACCTATTTAAACCTCTCATTAAATGATTTTCTAGTCATGTATTTCACCTCAATTAATCAATGATGAAAAAAGAACAACAGTGTACATTGGATGCTATTGCTGTGTCGCAAAACTCGTAATTGTCACGTTTTCCCGCTGAGTATTTAAACCAGAATATCTGTGTAATTAGGCACGGACGGCAGATTTTAGGTTTGCAGTAGCCTATATTATTTTATTCTCAGCGATGGGTTTCGCCTAAATGGTTCTGGAGATGTGCGTGTCACCGAAGATAGAGAAAAACGATACAGGTCAGGCCAAAACATTTTATCATGACCATCGGAGAATTTGATGTCCCCAACCCGTGGCGTTTGTCTATCCAAATTGAGCGTGAATGACATTTAACAACCATGTGAATATTTTGGGATATGGCCTGAATATTGAGAAACTGTCCTATATCGGCGAAAGTAGAGAACGTTTTTGGTGGTTCGGTTAAATAAATCATAATTGCTAAATCTTCAGTGATTTGGTAATCTTGAATGTAATCGGACGCAGAGTTACATGTCCGGGTGTGTTTAACAGGTTCCACGAAGAGAATCGCCTCATCTTACTATTTTGTAATAGAACAATAATATCTCAAGTTGCTTTTAATTATACCTCCTCCATTGGGGTGACAGTGGCCGGGCAACTCTACCCTTGGGACAGTCAGACAACGGGCACCCCTACATGTACAAAAGGTCACCGGAAATAATACTTGCGACATGAAACATAATAGTCTCTCATGTCGAGTTTATCCTTTGCCGGTGTGCAAGGGATAGTAGTCCTAGGGCTGATAGTCCGTGTAACAATAGCCCGCATTGCTAAATGTTTTGGTTAGGGTTAGCGGTACAATTATTATAGATCATGCTGCTTAATTGGTCAAATACAATGCTACCGGACTATGACTCCAGGGGGACTATATCCGCTGTCACACCGGGAATCTCTGAGAGGTACTGATAGCCGTGGCCTCCATAGAACCATGTACGGTCATCGGCCAGCATATAGGCCCGGACAGTTTTTCAATGGGGACATTTTCTTTTCTACACCGGTTAAGGTACATTGAACACTCTAGAAGCTGTTTCGTGGAGGTAAATGCTATCAATATTTCCCTGGTGACTCTTTGTTAAGACTGTAGAATGTTCAAGATCAACTCATTAGTATGGTTTGCTAAATAGATTTTTAATTGGACGCTGACCTAGCGCGTTTTGTTATTGCTTGTCTACCTCTATTCTAATTAGACAACGTGGGAGTAACTTCGCGCCTTCATTATTGTCGCAGAAACTTCGTCATTTTGTGAGACTCGCTCTAATTAATCAGTTTTAAATTTCTCTCGTGTCTTCACGAACGATTTTGAAGGCATTGTAATTAGTAGGTGTTCTACGCCGGGTTTGTGCCCATCATCAAAATACTCGTACGAAAAAAATCAGAAATTTCCGAAGTCGAGCTCTATCGTTCTTGGACCGCGGGTTACACAAAAAATACGTTCGCGTTATGCTAACACCAGGCTCTCTCCAACCTCTCTCACACCTCTTTCCAAATCTATTGCTGGATTTCTTCGCCAATAAAAAGACGTAGTTCATGCTTTTAAAGATATGACGCGTTTTAAGCGAAAAAAATCGTCTCACAGCAGAATAGGTTGCGGTCTTGAAGACACACGACAAACATCGACATGATATGTTTAATACGCGTCAGAGGAGAATACATCCTCACCGAGGTTTTTAAAAATTAAGCAAAATTGAATTGCTCCTATCATTCATCATTAAATATAATTACCAAGTGAAGATTAATGCATGCGCTAAGAGGCGGGCGATTAACAAATCCACTGACGTCACGCACTCACGGAATGACTACGTCACGGAAACTGAGCAGGGTGTGTATAAAACCGGGCGGCGGGGATACCACCCGCAGATTGACTAAACTCGGCGTGCGGTAACTTAGAGGGACATGCTAGTAAGATCCTGAGACTAATTCTACGCTATTGCAATAACCGGAACGCTTAACTCTACTTCTCATCTTCGGATTTTATTTCTTCAACAAGTTTCTAACTAAAAATCAGGTAAGTTTGACTCACTTCTTCTCATCGTTCAAATAACTTTTTAAGGACGATGTACTGGCCGGCGAACGCCGATCTTTCATTTTCTTCAGTTCGTTTTTATACGTCTTCTGTATTTAGTTTTTTTCTGAACGTGGTTCATTCGTTCTTAATTTAAGACATTACTCAGCGCTTATGCATGTTGTGACAAAGGACACCCATCATTCAATAAAATCACTTCATCGATTATTGATAAAATTTTGAATAAGATTTTTAATGGCCTTATCATTTTGTTTTCATTTCTACCAAAAGTAACAATTCAGGATAATTTTCAGAGAATGTCGTGGCATCCGATAGTTTAGAGCAAGTACTTCCTTTTTTCGACAGTGATCTCATGCACCTTTCAAAAGGCCGATCTTTTTATGTAGTTGAAGCGAAATCTTTGCATTACTTATGCTGGTAACATTATACTTTGTACCAATAGCTAATAGCGTTGTCTCATTTGGCCTGATCGTTGGTATCTAATCTGTACCAAATGCTTCGAAAGAGTAAAAAAAGGCTGTTTTTCATGCAGATTTAGCTGATGTGTTTAGACACTTTAGGGTTGCATCAAAATGACGTCAACACTCAGACAAACTTGACATTATGTCTCTGCCACAGCAAGACAATAGCCTAGTGATACTTTTGCCCAAAAATGAACACAGATTAGTATTAGGGTTTCTCGTCCGCTAAACAGCGAATGTCGTTCAAGATTAGCCCAACAACATTCCAAATCCAACAGCTGTTTTGAAGGTTAACCAACTGGCTTTACATTCAGTTATCGCCGCTGCGAATTTTTTCTCATTTTAAAAATTGGTTTTCTCCTCTGGGGATGGATGTAACATTTTGATTAGAATATGACGACTCCTCGGGTCTTTATTTTTTCCAATTCATCTGCAATCTGAATCTCTCTGGGATAGAAACCGGTAAATAAAATTATAACGCAATATGTGCTATAGGCTACAAGTTACTAGCGAAATCTCGGGCTTTCCACATGTACATATGTAACTGGGTCAAACCACCCGATGCACTTTGAAGTCCGAGTCCGAGTCGTGAAGGTCGGCATTCAGTCCTCCGCAACCCGACCCTTACCGCGGGTCCAAAATCCATATACTTATTCCTATTTCGGCGTCGGTCTCGAAACATTGTCAGTGGGGTGTCTTTGATCAAAATTCCTATTTCGGGGTCGGTCTCGAAACATTGTCAGTGGGGTGTCTTTGATCAAATAGGTGATCACTTTACCAGTCTAAGTGTGGAATCAGATGTCGATCAACATAAACAAGACGCTGAATGTTAGATATAGAACCCCGAGTCCCACCAATCTGAATTTGATTTCAACAGGTGGGTCATTTTCAAAATATGAATTCCGAATTCTGACCGCAGGCGTCCGCACCCATTTGTGTGAGCATCACTGACAACGGAATAGCAAGTCAAGTTACCAACATGCAGTCAGCCTAACCGTACTCGTCGAAATGGGGCCACCCCATGGCGGCTAACAGAGTTAACAGAGCCAGGGAATTACGTAAAATGTCCCACCCAACGTCAGTATGCATAAGACGCATAAGAGTCTACCCTCCGCAACGTAATGCAATTGTATGCTTTAACTTCGTTGATGGTAGGAAGCTTTCCTGATGACAACGAAGTGACAAGGGACTGGAAACAGCCCTTTACTTATCCACTAATAGATTTGCACAGCGTTTAAGCTTTCACATGGGACCATTGAGGTAACCACATAAGATAATGTGATCAGGGGAATTTGGCGAGTTTTATGAGATCAGTTCCCGATCGGTCCGCTTGGGCGAATAAGACTATCAGTACCTGTGTATGACATGTTTGTTATGTTCTGTGTACTTGTATATACTTGAACTTGTCAAAATGCCAGTTGTGTTAAGGCAAATTTGATGACCAAGACAAAGTTCACATAGTCATGTCTAATCGCATCAAGGCGAGATATTGCCGACAGACGCATGGGCGCCACCTAAACGCCGATTACATGCCGCTTTATCACAAATACATGTATATGTATTTTTATACAAACCTCTAGCATTAACCATGCCACTGAACATTAGGACCTCAAATACAGGGTGTCAACAAAAATAGGCACCAACACAAGTTCAAGTTAATTTCCAAGCTCATTTTGTGGGTTCAAATGATACATATACCATTATTTTAAGCTAATTCGACATGAATGTCATGGACAGAAGTTTTTAACTTGTCTATCTGATATGAACAGTCATAATTCGAATAAATGTGCATTTACAGTCTCTTGAAAACCATCAAAAGTCCTTTCAAGCCGTTGAAATAGTCAACCTGGGAAATCTCTTGGGATTCTATCACTTTCTCCTCTTTCATCTGCCTGATGGCATTCATTAGTTTGTCCTTAAAGAACGGATGGTCGAGGTAGGCCTCCCTCATCACGTTTATTACGAAACCACCTGAAAAGGGAAAGGAGCATGCAATTCATTTTATGGAATCTAAGAATGGACGACCCGCTATCATTACAATTAGGTCTTGATTATTCAATACTTGTAACTATGTACTGTATATACTTTGATCTAAGCCACTTGAGATTATCTGTCTTACAAATTACGTTTGTTACATTATCATTTGAAAAAGGCGAAGTATACTGATTTTATTCTTGGCCATTTTTCTACATTACTTGTTGTGTTGTTTGTATATACATTAGGGCGACATACCATGAAGAATGAAATGAGCCGCACATGGTGTCCATAACAAAGGGGATTAAAAGCATTAAGATCTCAACCAAAAACTCAATGTACAATTACACTGGGCCTTTCTGTACAAAATTGAAGTAAAAGCATTTACTAGACTTTATACATATCACCCATTGTGTATTGAATGACCATTCTTCCATTGATATCGGTGATGACGAAATAAATTGAGTGATGTCACGGAGGAATCTCCCAATGAGAGGACGCGCTTCATTTGCCTCCTAAACCGGAAGAGACCAAATGTACGCTAGTATCACTTCGCCACCGTTACAAATGGCGGGGCTAGGAGATGTGTATTGGTGCTTCCCATTTACCTTTCTTGACTTTGTTAACCATGTCTCTGAGGCCCTCTGCCGGGATGTGGCCTGGTACGAATCCTCCTGCACAGCAGGCTACGTCATAAGCACCTAAAACAAAGATGTGGGCCCATATACAGTATAATTTTGAATATTCTGAGGAAAATAGAGAGAGAACGTCAAAGTTTCTTTATGGAACTTTGAACTTGGAAATTTTAGGTGGTCTTCACTGCTTTGGTTGTCGTGCCTGGGATGTCTCGTGGGGTGTTTTGGACTCGCCAAATGCTAAAATCATGCTGCTAGCTACGTGTAACTTCGTCTAGCTGTTCAGTTTTCCGCTCCAGACGGGTGTCCAAACCTTCTGAAGTAATGTACCTCTTGATCTATTTGACCTGGTCCTTAATTGTTTCAGGTTCAGGTTCACTCATTCCTGGTAGAGTTAAAAGGTGATTTACAAGTGCCGCGTAAATGAAGAAGTACGGATTTGATGACACGACAGAGCTTCGTAGTTCGCTCATCGTCGTTCGTAGGGATTGCAAAACCTGGACAGTGTCAGAAGGCCAACCATGTACCTAAAATATATAGGAAGTGACTACTTGGCAAGCCCGGCTTACCAAACAGCGACTTTTTCTTGTCCTGAATGGAGAGCAGAACTCATTAATATTAAAGTAAAGTCTCCAGCTCGCCAAACGGGGTAGATTTTTTACCTGTTTGGCAAGCCCGGCTGGCCGAACAGGGTGGCTTTTTAGTGCTGTTTGGCAAGCGGCTCTCCAAACAGGACAAAAAAAGATGCCTGTTCGGCGAGCGGCTTGCCAAATAGACCCGGCCAAATATATAACATCGTTCGTGTAACATACCATCTGGTGCCGCAGCATTAGTTGTGTCATCAAGGTACACATTGAAAAGGTGCTTGTAGAATTTCTTGGATTCTGAGTAATAGAGCATCTCCTTGTTCGGGTCCAAGCCGTCAAGATTAGAAAAGCCTCTTGAAAGTAGCTGACGTCGGCAGAAAAGAGAAAAATTACTGTTGGCTGATATAGTCTATAGTTTTTACTGGACGGTTTTTCACGCACCAAAAACTACAGCGATTTGTGTTATCTACAGTCTACAGGTCTGTCGATTTGTGCGGCAATCCTTGACTCGCGGAGAATGGATACCACCGCACAAAAATTAACTCCGATAGGTCGGCATCGGCAGTCTGGTGCGCTGTGGTTTAATCAACACCTGCAAGCATGGGACGTATCTAGTGCGTAACAGTGGCTGCCTGGGTGCCACCCAAACGAAACAAAATATCATTACCTCCTCTGCCGCTTTTCCAGTACCACAGGCTACATCAAGAATTCTTGCATCGTGGTCATTTCCGAGGTATTTTTTGGTCGCCTCTGCCAAAACCAGGGGACCGCGGTAGAAATCATCACCAACATGCGACTTAAAGATGAATTACAAAACAGTGAACATATTCCCACCCTTGAAAGTGGCATGCACATTCTTTTTTGAAAGAGCTCAATGCTGCATACTGATTTCAAATACTAGCCAAAGTTTTGATGCCAAAAGCCATTGGCCTATACACTTGAGGTCATTTTCGTGATCGAAGTGGTCAATTTCGATTTGATTGACAAATTGAGGTATCAATTCCAATGTGAATGACTACAGGCCCTTTGCCAGTTACGTCTGTATATATAGGGCCGGGAAAAATGAGCGATCTTTTCAAAAGAGGACAGGCTCGAGATCTTTCACCATGAAAACCTATTGTAAAGATGGTTTGCTTTACCGGCTCGAGGTGGTATAGGCGTATTTGGTAAAGGGCCTATTCGCCCATCACCAAAATGTTTGCTCAAATGTTGAGCTGCATCAACAAAATAAGATATACCAACCTTTTCATAGAGTTCAACGTTTTTTGAATAAAATTCCATAGTCATCTGTAAATCAGCATCAGCATTACCTGTGAGGGGTCCGAGGACTTTAACAAATTCATCTCTCACAGTGGACATGGCTTCTCTTCCTGAAACAGCTGTCATCCTGTTATTTTTATAAGAGTATGAGCTCAGTTCCACTGGTGGAATGTCACTTGTGGAATACAGAAGGCCAGCTGAAATGAGCATAGCCCATTGTTACTAAAGGGTATTTCAATGCGAATCGGCTATTTTTTAATGGGCTATACATGTACCAGTCGGCATTAATATGTACACTTGTCCACCCTGTGCAACAAGAATTGAGCCATTGGAATATTCCTGTTAGTATAGCTCTTTTCATGACGGTCCAAGAGCTTTGGAGCTCATGTTTGTAATTTTATCTCATACCGATGAAAATAAAGTTTATCTTATCTTATCTTATCTTATCTTATCTTATCTTATATGAATAGTTGTAAATGTATACAGTGTAAGTATGTGTACTTCGTTAGACGATGGGCGGTCAATACGTGGGTAATAGCCAAGTGTGTTGCAATTTATCAATCGCATGGACAACCAAAAGTCCATGCCATTCATACGTTGCATATTCCGCCCCAAAGGCCTATGACTGGCTATCGGGCTCCTTTTTGACCGACGGTCATTCAACTAAGTACTGATCAGACTCAAACATACACAGGATTTCACTTATTGGACGATAATGGATAACCTTCCTATTCAGAACACCTCACTCGTGGGCACCAGTGCCCAGCAGTCCCATAGGTGTCCGCAATAAAAAGAGGTTGGACTGTAGATACATGTACTCAGTATCAAAAACATCTTTTTTTGTAAAATGACCATTTTCTGATGATTCAACTAAACATGTAGCATGTCTTCAGACAACTTAAAGCTCTCATTATTCTTGAACTTCAGAAGAAGAAGAATTTGTAGAAGGCCTTAGCAACGAACTTCACTCGCGGGTATTGGTCGCTCCATGAAGTTGCTATCGCTATATCTCACATATACAGACTCAATAGTTTCTTAGGTCTATGAAGGGCTCAGGTTGAATAGCATTCCGCGAAGTTACTATTTATAGCTCACTATGTCATTTGAATAAGATATTGATGACGTTTTAGTCACGTGACAGTCGGACATCGACACTTATTTCGACGCATTTGAGCTTATTTCAAAGTCAATTATCTTTGACCCTGCATTGTTTTTAGCATGAATGATACCACAGAGTCAGAGAGAGAAATATTCAGAACAATTATGTAGTATTTCCAACACTCGGACATGTGCCAGATTGAATCTAACTGCCCTAGTTAGAAAGCCTGAATCCATTACGAAAACGCATGTTTGTCCGACATTGCCTGTAATTCAGCGATGGGGAAATAGAGGGCAGCAGCTGCAGTGACGTCATCTTCGCGGAATGCTATTCGAACTATTTCCCTGATACAATGCATCTTCGGGACACAATATGCAGCGAATTCGATCATAACGGCATATGATGCCCAAAGTGATATCATAATGGACGTAAAAAAACCCTTACACCTGCTGATACACGTATGATATTATACAAGGATGATATTCTGCCAACAAAGGTAGAACGATGTTGAGCTGGGGTGATATTGAGCTGACGTTATCGAGACCTGGGGCGTCCAGGAGGAAATATGAAAAGTCCCTTGCAAAAAACACTCTTTATTATATTGATTTCTATGTCTCATCCAATTATTATTGTCTGTAGAACTACATTCCTTAGTACTTTCACTTCTTACCCTTTATCAAGCGAAGAACAGAGATCTTATCGTTATGTTATAATGTTATAATAAAATGCTTTGACTTCAGGATAAGATATCAGTAATGTTAAGATGATATAGTTGAAATACGATAGCCCGGTGTCGTGATCTCAAGCAAACATTTCAAAGGCAAAATTATTCCGACTCCTCGTTTTGAATGTGTAAATGCTTTATTAAGGGTTGATATGATGCAGTGTTTGCTGCACCCAGCGTTCCAAAACGAGGGTGATGGGAAGCGGAAGTGTCATCACAAAACGCCAATCCAACAGCGGGTATTTATATGATTTAATAATCTCTGGGGCCGAGCTTGGTTTTCATTTTATGCCTTACATTGACGTCAACTGTCACGTGACTCAGGAAATATCATGTTTCCGGCAGATTGAAATTCGACCAGCAAAAATCTCGCATAATACTCAACATACTGTCATAAAACTATTTGATTGAGGTATTTTCTGCATGCTAAAAATACTTTTTGAGACACCCGATACACAAAAAAGATGTGTCAAAATAATCACACCGCAGGTAATGGTTGTAATAGAGGTGATCATCGAGAGCCTGATACTCCACGAGGAATATGACCACTCTAGTCCTGAGCGAAAGTTTGATTGCAATTCTTTGTCAATCTTTGATCAGAGGTCGCACAGGGAGAGTCAATTCTCGGATTCCACGCGTGATCGACACCTTGACAGTGGAGAGATCCATTTGAGGAAAAAACGAGATTGGCATTTCCGGAATTTCATACCAGTAGCGGACGTTTGTTTGATGAGGTATTAATTTGTGACACGTGCTAACATTGGGGGATAAAGTGTCCTGGTCTAACCATTCCGTCCCCGCGCCTTATCTGTGTGAAAACTCATTTTCGGACTTTTCCATCCCTTGAATATACATTTCTGTTGCTTAGCTGATATGTGAGTAGCGCCTCATCACAAATAATGCGTCGACTTTCCCCGGTATATCGCTTTGCGGCACCCTTCACAGCAACTTAAATGGAAACGAACGAATAATGGTGTTTGACAAAAAATCATTTGAATAACAGAAATACTTAGCATCTGTTGGGCGATGAGAGAGACCCGCTGACAACCAGGGGCGTTCAATTTTTAGATTATGTTTATTCCCGTTAGGCAGGCCCTTGGTACTAGTAAGATAATGATAAATTGAAATTATGATTGAAATTGAAATTGAAATATTGGTTTCTAAGATGGCGAAAAGTGCAGCTACTCTACATCACATCAAAGTTTAGGTTCTATTGTTTCCATGACTTCAATAGTGAACAAGGTTATCTTGAAATTGTTCTCCTCCTATCTCATTATTCATCTCCCATGTCTTCAAAGAGCAAGATCGTGCGATCATCGCAATGTAACATTTGGGTTATCACAGTCGTGATCCTGTCGTCATCCAGTTTTCATTGTACCATCGGTCATCTTCTCAATATCTCTTGGCCATCCCTCAGAACAGACACAGAAGCCCCGCGCCGAATGATCGTGGCGTGCAGATAGTCTCAGAATCTTGCCATGGCCATCTCCACATGAACTCCCCTTCGCGTGCGTCAAGTCATAATCTGTCGTGAGCAAACCGTCATCAGATCATAGTGCAGACTTACATGTATGATAACCTTTCAGATGGGACTAAATGCCTCTATGTTTTCTGGTGGACTTAGCAGCTGCCCGATAGGCGACCGATAGCTGGGCAGGATCGACTTTGTAAAGATTTTGAGATCATTACTGCAAGGCCGTCCATGACCAGGTGAACCGAACAGTAGCAGCCCAAACATTTTTTTCCAAAGGTCGTTTCAAATTCCATATTGTAGTTTGCCTCACAATAACAATGTAGCCAATTGCGCTTCAGAGCCCAATGCGACGCGGGCATTTATACGTTCTCTCCGGATTCTACTTTGGAATTCACCCAGCTTTATGAATTTTACCGGCACGGATATTGCACTTTCAAAGGTGTCATATGATTGAGTATTCAATATCGCCAAGCACTCGCCCATTCCTGCATCAAACATCACATTGTGATCAACAAGCAACCAAATTATCCCCAAATTATCAGGTAATCAACATGCAAAGGTTCGCAAAGAAATACGGCCACTTCTCGGTTCACTTTTTCGCGGGTGATAAAATTATCATCAGCTATTCCGAACTCACTCGCGGAACGGTCTCGAGAGTAGAAAATGGTAAACTGAATTACAGTTGATGGCGCCGTGATTTGAGAACGATTCAGCCTTTAAATGATCACTTGTGTGTCACAAGTAGAAAGTAATTTCTGAATATGATGCGTTGAAATTCTGAGCATTATACTAGGTAAGACCAATAATCGATCATTTTGTGACAATTACTGTATTATTTTCTTTCTCCTCTTCAGAAAAAATACATATTGTAACTATATTTACCAATATGAAGAGTACAAATACATGCATTGCATTTTTGGTATGAACAATTACTAACGATTCGTGAACCACCTGGGTTCTCAAAAAATGTCGATCTTTTTTCCATATGTACTCGATCGATACGGTACCCATTCGCTTAAACACATGTTCGTACAGGTAGTAGTATTTGAATGAAAGAAACCCATGAAAATCCGACGCTTAAGCTTTTTTAAAGAAAGTGGTGCCCTTTCACATGTTAGTCATTCTGAAATTCCAAAAGGCCGTGGCTATTCGTACCGTGACAGGGCCGGCAGGCCTGGCTGGAAGTCAAGGACCCTCCCCACACCCGGAGCTAGGAGTAAAGGCACTTCCAACACTCGTCACAAACAAACACCACCTCAATCATGAATTAGGCCTACTTTCCTTACCCACCATCACCCATGTCACCACGGTGCGATCTATTTATTCACTCCGTATTATTCGCACCATCACGGTACGGTACCTTTCACCGTAACGGTGTTTCTGACGGTGCGAATAGGTCTGTCTCATAACAGAACGTTAGGGACGGACGGGAACCAAAATCAACGTCCATGGACGCGTAGTAGGATTAATCTAATAGGCCTTCACATGTCACGTGGAGTACGTTTGCGTTCAAAGTTCTGAATGGAGGCCGGCCATGTAACAATGATCTTTGGTGACATGATTAGACACGCATTGAAAATGACCAATAAAATATCATTCCTTTGTCCGAAATTGAATTGATTATTGATAACATTTAATTGCCATGGTTTGTGTTGGCCAGCAGTCGCTTGGCCTCGCGCTACTTTCACCATGGAGAGAATTTGGATGTTTTTGTTCGCTGCTCCGCCGCCCATACCACCGCCACCAGTTTTGCTTACACCAGCATTTCAGAATTTAGAAGTGCGTCCGCCTCTGTTGCCTCCAAGACTTGATGAAGTTCTCACCAATCAACCAAATGGTCCATACGGTGGTAACGACGTCTTTACTAGGATTAGAAACCACCAGATAGACTTTTGGTATCTATCAGGTGAGACAGTGGCCCCTTCCAACACCTCGTAGAGGACATTACGCCCCTTCTGGAAAACGGGCCAGGACGGTACCGAGATCATTTGCTGTCGATGGAGAACCGTTTACTACTTTTTTTCTATTGGATCAAGAAATATCCGGACATTGTTGCGATGAGTGCAATGTTTGATATCAGCAAGCAATCTGTTTGCAGGGAACTTTATTTTATGACAGATGTTTTGTGGACTTATTTTCAAGACGGTATAACATGGCCGACCGATGAAGAGTGGGAACAACTGCGGGGCAACTGGAATACTATTCCAGATGCTGTTGGGGCGATAGATGGAACGGTACACGCAATCGAGATCCCAGAAACTGAGGATCCCCACCTGTTCTACAGTGGCCATGTCCACAAATATTGTATCAGCACTCAGGTCATTATCGACAATTGTGGAATGAGTTGTGCTCCCCTTGAAAAATCGGTATATGGAAGTGGCCCCTTTGTTACTGTGCTACTGTTGTGTGGGGTGCGGGTGCGTTTGTGGAGGGGGGTACGATACATGTACTAACTCAGCAATTTCTCTTGCAATAACTTCTCTTATCCTTTGTCGGAGTTGTTTTGCGGTTCGCCTAGCGTATAATGCCCTTGTGCGTTTCGGCAAACGGTTGACATTTTGCCGGATGTTGCCTAGAATGCGAACATAATTATTTCTTTGTCGCTGGTACCCTTCCCGGAGAAGGGCCATCTCCTCCATGCCAACAAGCACTCTATCACACATGACTGTTCGTTCACTTCGACAACACTGTACTAAAAACCGCGCTAAAACTAGACCCATATCATAGTCATAACTTGTTAACTGTTACTCAGCCACAGTCCAACAATGGATCGGTTTCTTTTGCATAGTAACTGCTTAGATAATAAAAAGACACTCAATTTGGTTAATACGAGCCAACCAGGCTTTTAATATGTAAAGTCAAGAACTTAGTGAGCCCCCCTTTAGGTCGGGGGAGCTCCCCCGAACCCCCCTACGAGCATATGTTAAGTGCAAGCTCTAACAACTACAGCTGTTACAATGGGGGGACACCCCCCAAACCCCCCTCCGTCGACATAGGTTTTTACCAGTGCGTTGGGGGGAAGCTCCCCCAACCCCCCCCCCCCCCCGGTGGACAGTCAACTAGCCCTTCTGTGTCATACTGCTGGAGGGGGGGTGCGATGGGACCATCCATATAGTTCCTTCCGACACATTTTTGTTTTGGTAATGTAATACATTGTGATTGACCTTATTCACGGGAATCGGGCGTTTCCAGTGATATACGACACAAATGGGTTGTCCTCATGCATTCACTTTCGAAACGCATTTTAAAATAGATGTTACGTCCTGTTAATGGGGCACGTCATCATCGCGTACATTTGGGAAAAACTCCCTAACGAGACCGGAGCAGACGGCTGAAAGTAGTTTAATTATTGGCCGCTAGGGTACAGAATGTACGTCGCTCACCCGAATTTTTCACGCAACTATAGCTAAATAGAGCTAGTTCTAGTTTGTGATTCAATTTGATACTTCAGATTTGGGCAGTAGACCAATATAACTTAGTCGTCAGTGTGGTTTTAAGCTGGAAAAACGTATTTGTTTTTCTTAAAGTGCCTTTTTTGGACGGGTGTGTGCGATTGTTTTGTTTTTATGTCACGTGACCTCGATCATGTCGACACAAAATTGAAATAAACCACCCTTTTCTGTCATTATTTAGGACGGATATTTCTCTGATAAAAATATTAATATAATTGGCCAATTTCTTAGGCATATGATGTAGCGAATTCCCATGAAGATTTAAATTAATTTCAACCAATGGGATAGCAACCACCACCGGAAGATCGCGGAGAAATCGGTAAACTCAACGGAGTTAATTCAGAAAAATACCAAAAAAAATTGTTTGTAGGATATACAATCTCTCTTTATTTCTCATCATTCATTTACATTATCTACTCCCGCACACACGTGTATCTTAAGAGCCCCTCCTAAAGGGGGGCTTATCAATAATTGACCGCTTGTCTATAACAAGGCCTATTCGGTAACATCGGTAACATCGATTTCCCTTCATTGACAGTTAACCAACGCACGTTGTCAAAAAGCTATTGTATGTATAGGTGGGCGTTCCTAATGTGCTTTGGTGACCACCAATCAGAAGAAGGACCTTATATATGTATTCATCACAGCAGCGCAGCCCTGGTGGTAATGCTCTTGTAACCAATAGCATCAAAGTTAACAAGCATGGTACGTTGAATTAGGTACTTCTTAGGTTCCCGTCTGTCCCTAACGTTCTATCATGAGACAGACCTAATAAGACCGGAAACAACGGCCCCATGCACCGTGGCGGTTCGATAGCCAGTTCCATTCCAAAATGCCAGTAAGTCAAAATCAGCTCAGCGAAAGTAAACTACAAGCTACATAACGACATTGTTCCTTTAACCTTTCATACGACACCTTCTAAGTAATGATGAGTCTGATACTTGGTACATCACGGCTGACGGAGGCCAGTAAAAGCCTTTTAGTACTAAGTGATACGGGCGTTTTCTGGTCTTAGGGGTCCATTTGAGGCATGTCGTGAATATCGAGATCAATATTCGGCATAATGTCCCGTCCAAACTAGACAAGAAGTTTGCCATCAGTTTATTGCCGACAATCATGGGTTCTTTGGTTGACCATTGGCACCACCATTTCGGCCAGAACTTGAAATCCTAAACCTAATAGAACTCGTTTAAAATGAAGTGAATTCCAGTTTCACGGGCGGGAGTCTGTTTTCCAGACAACAGCCGATGTTTTAAATGGGCATTCATTTCATTTTACAGTCCGCTACAACCGACGCCCAAAAGCAGTAATAAAAGCTCATTTCCGATGGTTGACCGCATTATGTAGATTTTTGGAATAAAGCCGCTCGTCTCCTGAGGCACCTGGTCCTATTAAGGACCACTTACGTGGGATCGAGTTTTTTCCCCAGCCGCCGAGACTTCAAAGTCACCCTTATAGAATTTGCAACTGTCAAAGTGCTCATCTTTGAAAAAAAATCAACAAAGGTAGATGGCCGAAGCGATTGTGCTACTTTTTATGTCAATGCTTATTTTAGACGTCATTAGGGAGCAGGGGTGTCTCTGGTGTCTGTTTAAAGTGTGTTATGATGTTAATAGCCTAACGCATTCTATTGTTTCATAATCCGTTGTCTGCGAGATGTCTTCAGCTTACCTGATGAGATTTCAGTTTGTGGGCGTCAACTATTGTTACCCGTAGCTAGATATTTGTTTTAATCTAGCCAACCAGCCGAACCTAAGTGCCATACTGCACAACATCGTGGATGCCTCAAGCCAATCGGTTTCTTGTTAATTTCATTAATACAGTATAGTTTGCTTTCAGAAGGTTAGCACGTTGACATTTTCGATTTCAGGGCTACGTAAATCACTATTTCAAAAAGGAACATTCAGCGCCATTTTGTTATGACGCGATTCTAATGACGTCAATTCCTGTCTTTCCAGCAGCCATGAACACAACTTGCGTCGTCGCCATTCTGTTGGTTGCCTTTTCTCTCGTCGCCGCCTCCCCAGCCAGATCTAACAGCATAGCCGACAAAGAACGGCAGGTAGGGCGAACTCTTTTGTCAGTCCACATTCGGGACAGAAACCATGACTCAGATTATCCATTCACGAGCTGACGGAGTCTAACCCATCGTTTTAACATTTCGACTGCTTCCATATTTAGCACCAATCCAAGCAGTTTGTGCTGCCAAAGCATAACCGCTGAATTCAAACCGAGGCTTTATCGGCGCATAGTGCATTACACTGTAAAGTACGGTTCATCCTAAACCAGGTGTTTTACATGAATCGCTCTCACGCTACCTTATATAACATAAAAACTGCAAGTGAAATGCGAATGACGGGTGCCTTATCGACTTTAAATCTGCTGCCTTTAGCATAATGTCAGCGTGATGGAAACTATCTCAGATTTTTGCACGCTGAGTGCTCAGGTTTGGTTATTGATGTCTGCAACAGAATGTCACCGCGGAAGGAACCAATTGAATTTCTCCTCGGAGTGGTGAAAATGGATCAGATTGAGCCAGTCAAAGTGTTGCCTCAAACTGAGTTATCAGATTTTGAAAGTATCTGACAGCATCCTTTCATAGCACATTATGCATACATACATGTACGTATTAGAATATCAGTGCGAAGATTCGAGTCAGATCGACGATTAATCTTTTCCCCAATGAATTGCGGCGGTTCTGAGTAACTACATTGAAGAAATGGTTTATACATGTATTATGCGAGAGTCCTAATCTAGATATATATTTACTGGTGACTCAGGAAAATAGAAATGCACAATGGCGTTATGCACGTACATTATGTATGCAAAATTAGCTAGAATTCATACCTTTATACTTTTTAATCTAAATGATGTAATTTTTGTTTTTTTCTCTCCAGGAAATCATGGCCAGCGCGGCAAAGATCCTACGAATCGTCCTAGCCAGCTCAGAGAAACTCCCCTACAAACGGGGAGCCGGAGTGGTCGACTCTCTATGGACACTCCCCAACAACCTAGAGGCTGTTGGCAGGAAATAAGCTGAAAAGGTGTGAGACGTCTTCTTTTTTGCTTTCCTCTGTCTTGTTTAGTACTCTAAAAAAAGTGCGTATCACTACAATTTCCAGTGCATGCCTAATATCAAGTATTCATGAATACTTGCTAATATGAGTTGTTTTTCAGTGTTCCTTATGCCTCAATGTCTCCTGTGTCAGGCTAACGATAAAAACTAAGACCATGAGTAAAGGAGATGGCGACACTGAGAGAACGATCTTTTCTATCGACTTCAAAACATATCGCCATTTCAATTGCTTGTGTTACTGATTTCATTTCCTTGTATCTTGTAGCAGAAACTGGACTGGACAATACGGAATACAGATGAAATGGAAGGTGCGTGTCATCAGAATCATACCGGAAGTTACGTCGTAGCCTCGATGTCATCTTCACAGACCTAATCATACACATGGCCGGATCCGTAATTACCTTTGCCTCGATATTTCAAAACTCACATTGGATTTCTTCCAACAAAGATCTTCCTCTAAACTCAACTATCTGAACTCACATATCAAATGATTCCCCTGAGAATTTCGCAGTTCAAGTCTCGTTCAAACCCTACATTTGCCTCTTAATTTCCATGTTCAAAAGATGCAGGCATAATCAAGACATGGGAAAGACTACAGTTCTGAAATTCTTGAAGAGTAGGGGTCATGCTATCGTTCACAGTTCATTTTCTATAAAATTAGTGCACAATAAATTGTAATTGACAAGAATTGTGTATTTTTTGTATTTGTCCTATATATATGTATGACACATTCTTGGACGAAGCAGTGAGAGGAGTGTCGGGTAAAGATCTTGCACGACAACAATAGAAGGCTCAGCTCTACAGCCCCATGATTTAGACTGCAGACATCAGACCCGGCTATGGTCGGAGTTCCTCTGGTCGTTCAGAATCATCTTGACGCTCAATGTATTGACATTGCTCAGCTTCCAGACACCGCGCGTCGGCGGAGGCTACGGAGGCAATACGTAGAATGGACTCAACCAAACTGTCTTGCTGATGCTGAGATAGGCCTAATACATGTATATTGTTTTCTGGTAAACTGTCGTCAGCGTAGTCTAAGGCGTGTCTGAACCATCACATCTTAGTGTGAATCAAAACAAAACATGTATAATCGATATACACACTCGGGGATCACCCCAGGAAGTTTTATTTCACAATCATCTGATTCTCCGAAATTAACACTGTTACCTGTAATCGGATTCGCAAAATATGCCGAAAATGCGTTCTTATTCAAACTATCATATTTACATGTGTCATCATTGGAGAATTTAGAATTTCATTCAATGGCGAGAGCCGGGGTGACAGTGGCCAAGCTAAGGACTCCATTGCTGCCACGATCTTAATCTAGAGTTGTCTATCTTGGGAAATAATCAGTGACCAACAGGGTCGAACCAATAAAACTCAGTACATGGATATGGACTGCCATGGCTTTTACATCGTGCCTTTTACAGCCTCTTCTTCGTTTTACCATCGTCGGTACGCTTCTGCCCCTTTCGTCCCCGGCGGTGCTTCTTTCTCAGGTTAAGCCGGTTGGAGCGCCTTTTTCCCCTTTTGCTGTTCAATTTCATCTGCTTTCGCCGTGGTTGGGCTGAAATTTCAAATTTAACAATGTAGAAACTGTATACAAACAACTCCATTCATTCCTTGCTCCGGCTAGCTAGGGCTATAGTCTCGATAACTGAGATTTTTCATGCATGTCCAGCCCGAAAATGACAACGTACTGCGCCACACAGGGCAAAATTCCCCGTGGTGTCAATATTGTTGAATAGACTATTCAACAAGAACTTTCCCTGAACTTCGGCGTACTGCGTCGTCTATCCTATGAAGTACACTGTATCTATCAATCAGACCCAGCAAGACAGGTTGCTTTCTACCGACCACTCTCAGTCGTCAGTTCTGCATTTTGAGTGTTTGAATAAAATTGTTTAAAGTGGCAATGTGCATTTGTTGTTGCCCATCATATGAGAACGCAAAAGAAGTGATGACAGACACAGGTACGTGAACAAAGATAAGCGGGAGTACCTGGGGCAGTCCCATTACAGAATCGAATGGAAGTTGTACACGCCTCACAAGGCCGTAACAATCCGGTTGTGTTGGATGGAACTCGGTTCAACGCGGTTGTCGGCAACTTCGTAAGAAGAACACACATGTTGGCCCCTTCGATGAAAACAGCGGATCGGCAACTGGCGGTCATTGGAAGAAATGAGAGGATAGTTCAGCGATAAGAAATGGTGAATCGAACGGTAGTACAAATGTCACGTGGTTGAGGATTTCACGAGTTTGAGGACGGAAGGCTCTTCACACAAACCATCCCCAATTCCCCCAAAGAGCGGCAAACTAGCTCAATATATCTCTTTCATTGCAAGGGAATTTCACAGTTATTATAACGCTTCAAGTTATTCTTCCAGCAGATTGAACCGAAGTCTTTCAAATAAAAGACTCTGGTACATCCTTAAGCTGGCTATTGACGTACCCGTGGATGCTCCTGCGTTCACACTTGGCGCTACAACCCTCGCTATCGTTGGTTGGTTTGACACTGCCAGCAGCATAGCCCTCATATTTGATTGGAGACGAGCTGTTGTAGACTTTGGTGATTGGCTGGCATCGATTATTATCCTCGAGGTCTGCATGAACACAAACATGGTTAAGATTAAGAAGTTACTTGTGCCGGTGTAGGAGTTTAAAATGTCCTAGGATAAAATGTCCGGGAACAAAGGATTCTATTATGCGCTGAGCTATTGACGGTCATTGCCTCTATAGAACCATATGCCATAACCTGTCAGAATACAATAGGCCCGGACACTTTTTCCAGGGGGGACACTTTTTACTTTTACACCGGCAATACAACATTTGGGAGGATACACTCTTCATATAGAAATGAAGGTTTTTTGAGTTTCTGAAAAACCATTAAAGGTATTTGGCCTACACGAATATGTACCCAGTAGATTTTTATTGGTAAAATGAGAAACCCCAAATAACTTTTAAGATGGTGTAAAAACCTCTTGGGGTTTCTTACTTCGCTGAAAAACGTCTACGGGTTGCATATTATTTGTGCCAGTGTTGGCCGAAAAACCACTAAAAAAAGCTGAAAAAAACTTTATTTCTTGGAAAGTGACGAAAATGTGGGTCACGATGCACACAGCATGAACGAGGAACATTGATCTGAATTGAAATTTACACTTGTATACCGCAAAATCCCAAATGAATTTGCTCTAATTGGGTGCTTCAAAATATCGTCTGAACAGATGGATTTTTAGCCCAAGCCTGAAAATGGCAACAGTCGTAGCCTTTTGAATATCATGACTGAGTTCGCTCCAAAGTTTGGCCGCCTGCATAAGGAAGCTCCTGCCTCCGGATGTCTCCAGGCGATACACGTAGGCCTAGATCATATAATAATGTACATTTCATACGGATACTTACTAATTTTTCTCATCACCTTACGGACGCACTCTTGATGTGCTTTAATCTTCGTCTTGCGGCCTTTCCCTTTGGCCCTTAAAATTTCTGAAATGCAGTTTCCACAACATAAGCAAGGATAATAGTACACGTAGACCTTTACATGTATACATTCATCATACAGCAAACCTCCTTATCAGTTTGGCATGGTAGCAATTACATGCACAAGAATTACAAGCATGTCATGGCGGTTGTACAATTTCATTAACATTATTTCAAAATTTTCTCCTAATCAAATCATGGATTGTAACTTTTCTAAAATGTATTGTATACACTGTCAGCAATACGCGTCAGTGGGAAATTGTCTAACATATATCCAGTCGTGGCATAAAACCTCAATCCACCTCCCCGAGATTGACTGTCGGGGGTGCTAAGTTGCAGGCCTAGGCCACGTCGAAACAGAGGAATCAGATGAAACAGAGGAAGGCTATGGTGAGCGATAGGGTACGGTATATGTATTGGAAACCTTACAAAGAATATCAGCTTCCGTATGAGAATCGGTCTCTTCAGAGAAGATACATACCTCTACATTTCGCAATACCTGCGGATGAGAAGAACAACGTTTTACAAAAGGCTGAAAACTTTACGACATACAGCGTGTTTAAAAAAAATGGCACAGACAGTTCCCAGATTTCGCGCACATGCTTTTCGTTATCCAGGGTTAATCCACCAATCCACCAGGTCTGAATATCTTATGATGAAGACTCGGCGTGAAATTTTAACTCTTGAAAGATGATTCTTTCCAAAGAGAGGCTTTGGTTGACGAAAGTCCCGGATGTGCGCCGATCGTTGTAGAATCGGTCACTTTGAAAAGTATGTAGTCTCTGCAACAGGGCCGCTGCAGTTGCGTTACTAGATTTTTGATCGTAAGATATTCCTGACCAGAAGGTTGTCGGCAGGGGTTGATGGTATCAAAAATGCAACTGCAGTATCCCTGTGACAGAGGTAAAACATAATACATGTAAATATGGCTTAGGGTTCTTCTCAAATTTAACTCCTTGCGCGTTAAACAATTTAGTTTTTTTCTTAATGCTACATACACGCATGTTTTCCAATAAGCAATACGATCGCGAGGATTGGAAAACAAGTCCTACCTTGACGCCTCCTGGACCAATATGAAGAAGTTCGCCGGCCTTTTTTTGCTCCATGACGACTGTTTGACCTTTTCGGGTTTTTGACCTTGTTGACGTTTTCAACCTTGCCTCCACTGGCAACAGAACGGTCATTCTTCTTATGATGCCGTCCCTTGGCCCTTTTCTCTACAAAACGATTGAAAGGCTATTTTAAGGACTTACAAAATACCCTTCATGCTAAGAAATATTTAAGTCCTCAATCCCCGGTGTCGTTCTGGCAGTTTTGGTTTCAAAATTCATTGCTGCCCAGCGTTGGCAGCAATAATTTGTCCTGGTCTTTGCCAGGGGTCAAAACTCAGCTGGATGCCATGGCCAAGATAATTCTCGTGAAAACCTTTACATCTACCATAAGAGACCACAACATACATGTCCGCGATTAGCACATGAAGACAGAACTACAACATCTTAACTTTCAAATACAAGGAATTTTTGGTTTGCTTAATAACCACATTTAATTCGTACAAAATGAATGTTGATGTTTTTTTAAATGCCAATTTGGCTCCTAGCTAAAACTAGCATTTCAAATTTGGCTGTCTCAGTCAGTGCCAACTACACGACAGCAGGAAAGAAAAAGACTGGTCTTACCTCTTATCATTTCCAACTTGCGTTTGCACCACGTCTTCTTGCTCAAGGTTTTGTCTTCTTTGGTCAAATTCTCCTTGGCCTTATCTGTGTTACACATATTAATTCGTGAGTGGAAGCATATCTCCACATAAGCGCTTTACGCCGCGATTTGCACTCTCTTCAAAGGCAGTGCACGTGTTGACGCCTGTGCCGCACTTATCCCGATACACGGCAATACGGACGGTTAGTCTATTCACTTGTCATGTATACACGGGCACCAACTATATGAGAGTAGATCTGTATTGGTGTATTTCCGGAGTGGCGCAAGTTTGTAACATGTAGGCTACATATATTCCGGCCGGATACTGGAGCTAATGATAGCATCGATGCATGACAGTGTAACTGGGAAACAGTTTATACATTTTAACGTGTTCCCCGGTTAAAGGTCCCACACTCTACACTGCCCAACGAACAACTAATCCTTGGGAAATAATTCCCTCAGCCCCCCCCCCCCCCCTTCCCCGTCCTCTCTCAGATACAGTTCTGGTAACTTTTCATTTGTCATGCTAATTAAAGTCTTGATTATAACTTGATTATAATCCATATTTGTGAGAGAAAAACACTAACTTACCGATTATTGCTTTGCATTTAGCCGCTTTAGCTAACCCTGGAAAGTATAAAATTAATTTAAAACACTCATTTGTGTGTCTTCTGCAGTGAAAGAATCTCAATTTAACATCCGCAATCATACATGTCATAATATTATATTGACTTACATGTAAAAATCCTCTTGCAAACTTTGCTGTTCAATGTCTTAGACTCCTTTTTGGTCAAAGTAACTGTTTCGTTGTCATTTTTGGCTGTTAATGGGTAAAAAAGAATTCGTTATTAGCAAAAATAGATGAAGTTAACATTTTTATGACTAAATCAGGTACACGCTTAAAAGTAGTTTGAAGACATTCCATAGTAAGGTTTGTAACGAAAGATTCTGTATTTATAATAAATTGCCATCATTCGATCAAATATTTATTGAATTATTATATAGTATCATTAAATGGTGGTAAATTGAAAAATCATCCCTACCTTTAAGGGCCAGACATGGTTTCAACATTTTCGTCACGTGTCCTACCACAAGAATTCAAAAATTAAGACGCTGAACCTTTACGACCAAGCCTAGACTAACGTTGACTTTCCTTTGCATACATGCCGATGGCATAACGAATTTAATACGCTAAAACGTTCTCAGATCTTTAATAGCAAAAAGAAAAATGTCTTTGCCAATTAGCCCTTTTCCACAAACGCTGCATCTAGTTCTTTCATGTTATAATTCAATTTTGGCCATTATCAACTTTTTAAAGGCCAAGGCGGATTATCCCTTCACTATGCTTGTTCTTCTTCTGTTTCATAAGTAAACTATTTTTGGCGTTTTTTTTACAGTTTTGTTTTAACTCGACGCGTTATTCGTTATTTGCTACTGATTTTGAGCACACACAACTACTGGCGTGGAAAACCTTTCCCGCCTCCACTGACGGTGCTCCCGAGGTCGGCACTACGTCACTACGCTATAAACGTCATTGCCAGTAGGCCTACATATATATCTTCATTTTTAACAATGAACTGGCATATTTTTTTACAAAATATGAGATCAAACTGTAAATGATGCAATCGTCTATGTACGAACCTTTTTTTTCTCCTTTGCCATGCTTTCTTTTACCGCTCGAGTGCGTCTTCTTTCCGTGTTTGGCTGGAATCCATAGACACATGGGTGATATGAATAAAGACTAGCAAATGCTTTTACTCCGGTTTTGTACAGGAAGGCCTAGTGTAAATGTACATGGAGATTTAGATAAAAGCATTTGCTAGTCTTTATTCATATCACCCATGTCTCAAGTTATTTTTATTGACATCATCGACGGACAAATCAATCAATGCAAAAAGGCATATTATAAGCAATGTATGATACAATGTTCATAGAAAAATACTGCTTTTTCTCACTATCGAATTCTAGACAGATACCAGTTTAACAATCTTCTGAATCCCAGCTGAGTGCCGAGTAACTTTGAGAGTGAACGCATTACCGGCAGGTTTGTATCAGAATTATCGAAAATGCCCTAAATGCAGGAATCGCGACATTGTAATCCTCTGAGGAAATAATGCATCTGCATATATTCTATGAATTGTGAGATAAGGAACTTTTTGATTGTCCGATGAAACATTACAATATCATCAATCATAAAATACAGTACCGAATTTTTTGCAAAGCACGCTCTCCGCCATCTTGTCCTCTTCCTCCGTTCGTGTTGTTTTCGGTTTAGCTGTAATGATGACTTCCGTTAGTTAAAAGGTCATTCGACAGATGGCAAATTGAAGCGGGATGGCGTGTCATCGCTGATTGGTTGATAGGTTGTACAGGTTGTACTAACGTAATTCCTTGTACTAAACGCTGCTGATTTGACATTATGCTTTCAATTAATTGCAACTTGGTTTGCTAATGGTGAAGCCTCTTTGAAAAATACACTGACCCATGCCTTTTATCCCCCCCCCGAAGAATTATTTAGTCTCGTCTGGCTTTAGACGCTTTTGCCGCAGTCATTGATTCGATGTTGTATTTCTGCCATCGCATGTTGCTGCTTGTTAGATAATGCAGTGTGCGGACCTACCCCTGATTGCCTTGCATGCCGTCATTTTATGTTTTCTGATTTTCCATTCTAAAATAAAGAAAATGTAGTGATAAAAGGAATCAGCAGTTCTCCAACTCCACATCCCTCTCAGAGGAGATTCCCTCATCCGTCTATTTCGCCTTCACCAGTTTCCTCGCTGCAGTTTGCAGTTTTGGACATAGCTCTTGTGATGGGATACTTTATTGGACTAGCTGCTGATATAGCCAACCCAAACTCACAACTTCTTCGTCAGAAATCCAGCCCTCTAATCACGGGCCACCCCGCTACTCTCAATCAAGGCCACAAGATGATTCAGTAAAACCACATCCTTTTACTTACTCTTTAACACTTTCCGGCATATTTTGCTGCTTAACGTATGTTCTTCCTTCTTGGTCAGTGTGGTTGTACTATTGGCTTTCGCTGTAAAGCAGAAGAATAAGTAAGTTTTTCACTTTGAGGTCTGAAAACAAAATGTCCCAGCTTATTGCCTGCCAAATGACTATGGAAACTGATTGCGGGTTTTCATGATCTGAGCGTCAATCCGGTCGTCTTCACCATTGTTTCAGACAGAGTCAACTGTGATTTAACAGAGACTTCCGTACTGCACTTCTTCCTGGACCTACCTTTGAGACTAACGCAAGTTCGCCACATCTTCCGTAATCTACCTGCAATTGAGATTATCTTGTGAAAAGAAATATAAGGGGGGAACGACTGTCCAATCAAAATCATTACCCTGAGAGATTACCATGATGTCAGCGATGAGATTTATTTAGATAGAGAAAAGTGGTGAGATGAAAAGAGTTGAGGAGGCAAGGACTGGCTTCATTCGACGCGGGTTAAAAGAGGTTAAAAAACAGATTTCACCTTAAACCGAGATCGAAGTATAAATTAGACACGTGGACGTGACGAAATTCCGGCATCCCCCTTTTGGAGAGGGGTCACCGCCCTGAAACTTATTTGCCAGTAACTGCCATTTTTGCCATCAAATAAATGACCGAAAACTATCTCACCATCGGAATGCTTGCCCGTTTTCCTTCCTGAAATAAGAGACATATATTAAACAATCAAAGTATTGTAGCTGCCGTTACAGGGAAGAGCATGTTCTCAATGAGTCGTATCAGTTCGTATACCTTCGCGGCACAGAAGAACGTTGGCTGTTTTGCCGTGATTTCGGCCAACTGGCCTAGCTACTGCATACTTTTCTCTGCACATGCTATAATACTAACTCGAAGCAACTTAGGTGCAAAAAGGACGTGTAGTCCCTCTAACACATTCATAATCTTTGAGGCCTTTTAACGAAAGTTGTGCATCGATAATTCTCTTCACCCAAAAGGCCACATGTACACAACATCGCCATATAAAACTAGAAAAATTCGTAATTTGCCTCCTATTAGGACTCTTTTTAGAAGAGGCGCAGTCAAGAATAAGAAGGATGTGGGAATTGTTTAAGAATATTTAAAGTCAACTTTGCAGATTTGTCTTCTTACTTTTAGCATCCACAACTAGTACTGAAAAGGAGAATAATACAGCAGTTAATATGGTATTCGTAAATGAATAATGCGCAGCAGTTGATTCTGACTTTTGTATTCACTAAAGTTGATCGTAATTTTAAGCCTTAAATATGGTGGCGATTTTTACAGATTTTAATCCCTCATATAAAAATACATCGGCTTCGACTTACCACTGACGACTACCAACACCAGCAACACGTAGAGAGTCCGCATCTTTCCGCTCTTTGGTCCACAGTGGCCGTGTTGGGGAAAGTGAGAAGATTTATACTGAATCAAATTAGAATCATTTTAATGACAAGCCCACGCAAGCGACACCTTAAAAGGTTGTGCCGATCCTTTTCAGCTTGGGGGAAGTATGGCAGGAAACCTGTCTAAAATTAAAAGGATTCAATTGACATGGTAATGAATCTGTATTTGCATTTTATTAGTGATTTATTGATTCGAGGAAGGCCTATATCGGAGGCCCGAAGGAACGAAAAGCATGGCCACACCCAGATGACGTCGGTGCACTAGCATACAAGGGACTTTTATTAATGTTACCCGACAAAGTTTTATTTCGTTACTCAAAAGTTACCCAACCTCTCTGCAGTAATCCTGAGATTCGCGTTGTTTACTGAATCATTTTGAAGTATCGAGAAGCGGAGTTTATTGCAGACCACTGGTTTTACCAGGATGCTCTGCAGTTTGAAATATCGAGAAGCGGAGTATATTGAAGACCACTGGTTTTACCAGGATGCTCTGCAGTTTGAAATATCGAGAAGCGGAGTATATTGAAGACCACTGGTTTTACCAGGATGCTCTGCAGTTTGAAATATCGAGAAGCGGAGTATATTGAAGACCACTGGTTTTACCAGGATGCTCTGCAGTTTGAAATATCGAGAAGCGGAGTATATTGAAGACCACTGGTTTTACCAGGATGCTCTGCAGTTTGAAATATCGAGAAGCGGAGTATATCAATAATCACTGGTTTTACCAGGATGCTCTGCAGTCTGAATGCCATACGCTGCTATGGGTTCAAATATGGGTACGTTATTAGGGAGGTTCACTGTACAACAACGAAGTCAATTATGAAGTTCCAGAATCCACTAGGACGAGAAACCAGGCTCGATCACAAAACATCAGCTTGCAAATGGACACGCTGGCGTGAGTGACATGCGTCGATAAGTGGGGGGTCCACGGGATCATGCGATCAAGTTACATGAAGTCGCCAATAGGGGTCACTCCTATCTCTCAGTACATCAGGACTATGCATTCTTGCGAATGAAAAACATAATCGCTGAATCGCACACAACCCAGGTCCCTTACGGTGTATGCCAGTCACAGAGGCCTTGCCGTTTAAAACAAATTTAAGTCACCAACACGATGGTAACTTCAATTTGTTAAGTTCAATGGGGTCAAGTGAAGGATATTATTTAAAGTAACCGCTAAGCTAGATGCTTAACTTGTTTTAGACAGCTGGGTCCAAGACTTGGCCACATTGCTCCTACCGAGAGCTAAAATGCCCAGAAAATCAGGATGGTTGCAAACCCTTCACAGTGTCAAAATAAGACGGATGAACTCGTATAGAAAAATAATTTACCGGACTGGTATTTATTTAATAAAGATAACATCTATACACGAACAGATTTTAAATAACATTTACAGAGTTGCATTGACATTTGAGGCAACTATGGCTCGGCGTGAATCATTGACTGCGCACAGTGTCAATTGTTGGACGTATACGCAGCGTTCATACGTCATCATTTTGCACTTCCTGTACCGATAGATGGCGCGATGTGAGATGTGACTAGATAAAGTTCGAGATCGGCAAGTGATCAGCTGTTCATACTTCAAGAACCCGATTGCGGAGATCTAAACAAGTTGTAACTCGTCGAACTTTTCCATAAGATGTGATGCACGATATTTTGTTGTTGCTTTTGTAGTTCCGGCTCAGAGTATAGGTGTCGGTCGTGTCTATCCGGATTTGAAGAGGAGAACGGCAACTTGTCCCTGGTAGAAGTAGATGAAGTGTTTCGTCTCGTGTGTGACGTAACTTCCGAAGTTCCTCCCCACAATGCAATGCCAAGTTGGGTTGTATTTCTTGTCGAACTCCTTCTTGATGTAAGCGGCGATGTCCTTCTCGATGTTGAACCTGAAATGAGCAGACGAGAAGACACGTTAGAATTATAAGGCAATTACCGAATGCTGGCGCACACACAAAGGAGCAGTAAACAACCTTAGATTAGTTCTTAAGCTCATATTTCACCGGGATATTTGTCCCTCCTTCACCCGATGACGGGTCAAGGCACATGGACATAGACACCAATGACATGGAGTCTTTTAAAACTTGGACAGGAGTATTTCAATATTTACCTTTCCATTGCCTGGGAGGCACACTCAATGGCATCCTGCTGCATATCTTCAGACATGTCAGCATTCTTCACAACAGCCTTGCGCTCAGACATCTTGCTGGAAAAAGATAAATTTAAAGTTTTAGAACAAGTTTGGTTGCCATGGTAACAAGACGCCAGAATGGAGGGGAGCTGTCATTTTGATGATGAAGGACACAACGAATCCTGAATGATTTTTAAGTACGGGTCATTGTTTGTAAGTCCTGTTTCGCATCCAGCACACGCGAGGCTAGATGAGGAGATGGATTGTTTTCACACCAAAGTCAAAGACTCTACCAAGTATTTTTGTTATAAAGTTTGACAGGAGCCGTCTCGACTATACGCACTGACGCCTGTCAAAAGAGGGTGATACGAGAAAAACGTTCGTGTAACACCCCGTAACTTATCATGATAGCAAATGGTTTTACCCTGAACTAACAACTGAACGTACCTGAAGTTTGCAAACCCTCAGAAGAATGTAAAAACAAAAATATCAAACTTACCTTTTTTGTTTTGGGGAAAGAAATGTGAGAACACAAACAACCGGATTGCTGTAAATTTAAGGAATGAAGTTCCAACGCCTACTTATGGTATCGTTATTCCCCTCCTGGCAGTTGCTAAGGAAGCCCACAAAATCGAATGCTTATTGGTTCATGCTGGAAGAATGTTATAGTACACCTTCTACAGTGGCTTATACCGACCCAGAATTCCCTCGCGGAACCCCCACAAAGAATAACATAAAGGGCACTTGCATAAGTGTATGTAAGATTGAATAGTGTTCACAGAATAATAATATGTAACAGACATTTGCCTGATCATGTTTTGCAATGATACCATTCGTGAACGATCGGTATTGGATCGGTAACACTCGTGATCACCTTGGTGATTATACCAAGCAACGCCTTGTTTCAACTTAGCTCACCTTGGCGGGGAGGGGGAGAAGGGTTATTTCATATCTAAAGTTGTTGGCATTAAGAAATCGTGACCGAGCCGATATAGGTGCGTGGTATGGACTATTTTGAATTTAGTTTGTAACTTGCGCAGCGGGTATGTGACACGCTAAAGTTAATCAAGTGTCACTTGAAACTTGAAACAAATACTATATAAAACCCGATATAACGAACTCGTTAAGCCACGCGGCACACAGGTCGTGAGATATCCGCACATTACAATGTCGCCTAATTTGGTGTAGTATCACCTTGACGACGCGTAAACAATGAGTATTCTATAGGCCTACTGCTTGACATAGGAATAAAAGTGATTGTTTGAAGACCTAGAAATTAAGTTCTTTCAGGCATGTAAAACCTTGCCGAGTTCATTGACCCTTTGTGTTATAAAACAACTAATAAGTAAGAGTTAAAGCAAAAATGGAAAAAAAACGTCTGCTTCAACAAATTTTGGAGAAGGTTTACTGGCGTAACAGGAGAAGAACAGACATTTTGAAGGAATTACAACACAACATTCTTTTTAAAGTTTGCCTGTCCTGAAACAAATGAACAATCAATCCACGTGATGACGTGCAAGAAAATATGGCCGCCACAACAACAATGCAGAGACAGATACAGCTGAACCTGAATCGATTCGAATGCTCCCTGCCCGGCGGCAAAACGATGCAAATCAATCATTGCTGCTAGATTTAGCGCCTGGTCATGTGATAGGCGTATCCCCGTGAAGAGAGGTTCAGGCATTTCAGACTCCAACTGAAAATCTCCAAGATATTGCTTCAAAATGAATAAACAAGAGTTGGTAGGTAATCTTCTTCAAAACGTGTTGTAATTTTAAACAATATGCATGGTGTTAGCTTTTTAGATTCCTTTAGTCTTTCTTTTTTTGTATATCATTTGCAAATCAACGCGTCTCTTCTAAAATGACTGCTTGGATGCCGTGATTGATTTCATAGAACAGCGACTGTCAGTTCTTCATGTATGAGCACGATGTGTTGATATGTTGTTGATATGTTTGATTTATCACTTACTCCATCAACGATCGATAAGTTGTCGAAGACTTGACTTAATATACGTAACGTGTCTCAGTAGCCGCGGTGACGTCATTGTCGTCTATAGAACTCAGTATGACAGAAGGAGTGACTCATGGGAGGAGCTCGATTGTCAAACTGGAGATCTTCATAAGTCGTGTTTAATTCATCGATAAGTACATCCTCGTACGTGAGATTAGAGAGGCCCGTATTGGCGGCTTGTGCAACTTAATCTGACCTACCTGGCTCCTGCCTACAAGCATATACCGTTTGCGTGCGTGTATCATTTTAGTTTGCCAGTGCACTATTCAAGGTTGATGAAGCATGATGAAATTCCCAGCGAATAGTATGAGTAATCTGCCTTGAAATCGATGCATCGTTACGGTAATACCTAATCTAAACGTGTATGTAAAATAACCACTATTGATGAGTAGACATTGATCGCAATGCATCTATTTGATTTTTACGCTGATCCTCCCCCTTAACGACTTCTTCATTGACTTTCATTGCCTTCGAATCGATAATGAAACTGATGAAATCAAACAATGTAGTGTTGAAGATGATCTCTGAACAAAAATGTTTGACACCGTCTATCAGACATGCACCCGGTGTCTATACCGCTGAAATAGCAACAGGTGTAGATATATCCTGGACTCCAGAGTGGATCGGAGGGGTGATTTCACATTTTCACATCAAATCAATTTTTCCAGCCAGTAACATCATTTTTGTACTTATAGGATTTTGAGAAAGCGGTAGAAGATGTCAATAACCTGGGTAAAAAGCCACAAGACGAAGAACTACTTGAGCTTTATTCCTTTTATAAACAAGCCACGATGGGTGATGTCACGACGGGTAAGTTTTGTGGCATCTGGTTAGGTTTTACACACCCAAGCCCAGCCACGCCCTCGTCCCAACTCATTTTGCGCCCCACCAATTCCTAACGCAAGGTTAGATTGTAGCCACTTTTACCATAAGGTCTCACTCGACATTTCTACAAAACCATCTGACGTGACTTCAAAATGGCCTCTGGGTTGAGACACGAGGCATCATGTCTAATAATCTCACATTGCTAACCTTTTTACTTTTGAAACGCGACCCCGAGATTTTTATAATCGTAGTACCTTCTTTCGTTGTCGCATCATTTTGTTTTCGTTGTTTCCACAGAACGTCCGATGTTTCTCGACTTCAAAGGAAGGAAGAAGTGGGACTCGTGGTATGAAAAACGAGGTAAGTATGACGGCTCTATTTTTCTGTCTGATGAAAGAATTGGTACGGTTTTGAAATGTCCTGGAGGGAAAGAATGTCCGGGGGACAAATAATTCTACTCTGACCTTTCGACAATCATGGCCTCTGCTCCCTACATGCCTTAACCTAATAACTGCCTTGGGTGTCTTCATCATCTCGATGTTTTTCAGGACAACTTCTTCGGAAGGAAAACAACGAATTTTATATCGAGAAAGTACTATATAACAATGATATTTTTCATGTTTTCGCTCAAACAGGTATCCCAGCCACTCAAGCAAAAATTCAATATGTGGCAGTTGTCAAAGCCTTGACCGGAAAATATGGTTTGAAACCACCAGAAGAAACTGCAGCTCCCACTAATTAAAGGTTGGTGGAATATGCACTCACAGGATCAAAATTTGAACCTCTCTGATGACTCGCTAGCTACCTTGGTAAGGGTCCCTCATCTTTGATACATACTTCACGAGAGGGCTTCCCCTTTTCACGTACGCACGCCGGTCAAATGGTAGCATAGCTTCAGATTTTAGCATCTGAGATTTGAGCTGAATAATATTATCTCAGAGATTTGATGTTTAGACTTCCGCCCTATTTCGCTGGAGCGAAGCGGAGAGAGTGCGAATATCGGACAATCCTGTATCACGTATTTTTCTTATTTCAGATTATCGTCGCATCTTAGACAATTACATTATTTCTTTATCGGCCAATATGACATCGACATCACCTCATCCTCTCTTCACTGAATCGACTTGGGTCAGGACCTCGTGAAAACGGATTCTGCGGACCCGGTGTAATGTTTTTGAGTGTTTCTATTTTTGAGTGTTTCCCCTCATTGTTTGGGAACGCTAAAAGATAGATTGACAAGTTTTTCTGTGTTTCCCCCTATTGAAAAGTCATGGTCTCTCCAGCTGCCTATTGTTTGGAAACACTGACACATGGGAAACAACCACAGATGTTACACCGGAACCGGAACACAAATATACGCAGCTCTCTGAACGTGTGTACATGTCGTGCTGGACGTTGTACCGCGTGCCTTTCAGCGAACTATAATACCAGCAGTTCGGCTTTGGTACAGTACGGAGCAGTTCCTGTTCGATTCATAAATCATCCACCCGCGTACAGTAACGGCACGCGTACAGTAACAATACTTGTACGCGTACGGTAGTTTTCTTGTTAATTAGTTCTCTCTGTGACTCAGAAGGAGACGAAGAACGTGACGCATTTCTCTTTTTCTCCTTCGAGTTGATCTGATGGTTGCACGAGCAAGTATTAACTCGCAGTACAAGTCACTCCGTCATTTGATATCACGCCATCTTAATGTGCCAGTTCTACACTCTCGACGCAGTCGATTCGTTATCTTACTCAAACTTCCTTGACTGGGGACTCGAGAGGGGCTGGGGCGAGGTCGAGTCACTGTATCCTGAGTGTGTGGCCATGCCAATTCCAGTATTTTCCTTTATTTCAATATGTTGTCTGTATCATTTCACTGTGCCTTATGATCTTGGTGGAAAATAAAGCATAAAAAAATTATCACAAACTGTTGTAGTATACATTTTTGTTGTTTTATGCAGGTATAATAAAAAGAAAAATGTTGTCCACAACCGGATTCGAACTCGCGACCTTTGGATCGAACATCGTATTAAGCCATTTCTGATGAGCGCTCTACCAACTGCTCTAAAGTTTCTAAGACTTCTGACGTCACGTATTTGTCGAAATCTGATTGGCTGAAAGTCCCTGTACAAATGTACACTGTAGTGCCCCAAAGGTTCAGGTTCCGGCCGCCACCCATACGCCCACCGTAACCCAAAAATATGTCAAGATATGCCTGAAAAACAAGAAGAGTCGGGAATAAGTAACAAGAATCAAGTAGCCAACTTCACCTTGTGGATAAATTGGCTTCGCTTCAGAGAAATTTTCATCACTCTCCATTGTCTTTCCTTTCTTGGACGAGACACGATCATGTAGCAGACTACCCCCCCCCCCCCCATGCGTAAACTCCCGGCCGTTCATTTTGTCGTCCTATACCCCGGGCCCTACCTCCTCATCGGTAAATCTCCCTGAGCCAGGAATGCAGTTATAACACTCAATTGTAGTATTCGATTTTCTGTTCTGATATGCGTGCTCAGTCTTTTGAAACCGTGTCAGTTCACGCATCGAAGCCATGCCTCTGAGTTTTGGTCCAGGTACTCCAAATCATCATATGCCAACCAGCAAAGCTAGTTAGAGACTCGGCCTTCGGGTCGGCGAGGATTTACTCACGATCATTGTGCAAAGCTGGTAATTTTATCGGGGCGTATTTTGCACCTTTGAAGATTTATACTGTTGCATTAAAAACTTACCCAAAACTTTGCATTTTGAGTAATTTGAACTTAACATTAAGAGGGATTAGAAGCAATCGAGGACAAAATATTTTCAAAATTTTCCATTTTAACGACGACCACAACACTTACATCAATAACAATAATTAAACATTTTTGGAAGTTTTTCCTTTAAATCATGAAATAAAGTGCATAATATATTTTATTCTGTAATTTTATTGTTTAATTGAACGAATTATTGCCTGATAGGGACCAAAATTGTTAATTTGTTTCCGGAAGTGTGGTCGTTTATTGGGTTGGCGACACAAATTGAAATTGGAAAAAAACATTACTACAGAGAAAAGTAGATAAAGGCCTCTAAAGTTGACTTATCATGGACTACTTCCCTCACTTGGAATGATTCAAGATTTACTTTTGTAATCGTCATCTTAGTGTGCATAATTGTTGGTGCATGATGCGCTTCTAACTTGGTAAGAGAAGCAACCGAGGACACGCCCAAGGCCATCATTGACATTGGCATTAAAGTAAACTAGCACTGCCATACTTATACTACTACTTCTACTCGTCTCATGCTGGTATTGCCATTTGACTATAGTAAAATGCTCTCAACTCATCAATCAAGTCCCATCCAATGTAGATCTTTCTGTTTATACTGTACACCAGGAAATATTTCGGGCCATTTCAATTTGTTTACAAATACACTTTACTAATATTATAAGAGGACTGACTGTACTGTATTTTTTCGTGGAAAACCAAGAGTAATAATGTACAGTATGAGTAGAACCTCTCTGTTAAGGACACCCTCCGAACTGACTAGTGCTGTCCTTAATAAAGAGGTGTCCTGAGTGATAAGGGAGGTCAAATTCAATGAAAACAACCCTTTTGTGACCAAATTTTAGTGTTCTTAATTAATAGAGAGGTTGTCCTTCATAGAGAGGTGTCCGCTAAGGGAGGTTCCACGGTACTTTCAAACTTCAGGAATGCTGTTATGAGTGAGATAGCAGGCATGGACGAATCTCCCGTAGGAAAGTATCGTCCGACGGTGACGGATGCACTGGTTACCGCTCCCGTTGAGATGGCAACGCTGGTGCCTGCGCCTGGCCTCATCCAGGGTGAGAGTCTGGAGAAACTCAATATAACTCTTCACCAGGTAAAAAAAGAATTCTGTACCAACATTCTACATTTTGGTCATCTTTGTCTTGATTCTAGATTATTAAAAGTGTTACAAATCTGATACATAGTGATAGGTAACAACATCATTTCATAAACATTTTATTTGTAATGATGAAGAACACTGTAGTGTTGGGGAGAACACTGTTGGGATGCTTTGGTGTGAAATTAAATTGTAATGAGAATTGGTAGTTTGAAAGTCAAGTATTCGCAGGTTAAACCTTTGATTGATCTTGGCACTCACAGTCAGAAACTGGTGGTCACAGCATGCTTCTATAGTCGAGCTCTGCATGGATTGTAACTGACTCTTGCCATTGCCTGGCGGTAGAAATAGGAATTAGATATTGTCGGACCAACCGTAAATATATGTGAATGAACGGCACACCTCTTTAATATCGTTCCACAATTTCATGATAGTGTGCCAGAGATGGTAACCCTGATATCATGCGTCTACTCTTGGACCAAATGTCCCAGCGGCAACTCAAGAAGAAGATAAACAAACGAGATGAGGACTTTCAGAGCCCCCTTCATTACGCTGCGCGGTACAATCACTTTGGGATTGTCAAGTTACTTGTGGAGAGAGGCGCAGGTTAGTTCATGTTTAAATCTATATGGTAGGAGAGTAGGGTTATATCTAGGATTGCTTGAGCAGTCAGAAAGTCAAATTTTTTGCTGAACTGTGGACGGGTTTGACCAGTGTATGTAGATCCCTGGTATGGTGGGTTATCTGAAATTGGAGATTTACTTCTACTGTAAACGTATTTTAAAAAGTTATTGATATAGTTCATCTTTTGATATATAATTTTGGGTCATGTGTAAGTGGTTTGTTCGTTAGCTAATTGCCGTTCGTGTCATGTTTGTGAGGCTGAAAGTATTCTCTTCAGAATTGCTGTTCTAAAAGTAAACTGACATTTTCTCCAGTTGTGAATATCGAGGACGAAGAAAAGGCCACCCCACTGCATTATGCCGCCCGCTACAGAAGACAAAAGGTTCCACATGTCAGTGACTCCCTGCACGACGTCAACCTCATTGAGGTGGGTATAAGCCAGTTCATGCACTGTCGCTGGGGCACTGAAGTGAATGAAAGAAATTCTTAGGATCGTTGGAAAAGAGAAGGGAAATTTCCGTGATCCCAGGCTTCCTTTCCAAGCATGGCTTTGGCCTACAGCGTGCCACCTGGTAGTGCAGTGGCCAGACTCAAAACTGACCAACCAAATTCACGGCCTGAGCTAGACTTTTGTGAAGCCGCGAGCCCTGCTTATTGATAGCATACGTTTTGACTTACTTTCAGGGGTCTTTACCAGGTTCACGATATGTAAGTCCCTTGATCACTAAATGTTGTCAATCCTGTGTTGTCTTGAAGGTCAATTGTGTTTTGCTGGTCGTAATGGACAAAAGATGTAAGGAACGATGTAGCGTCAAGCCCAGAGACAGCAGATCATGACGCCAGACAGGGGAGAAATCACATCAAAATCAAATGCCCATGTCAAATCATAGTGGCGACAAGACACAGCAGTTGGCCCTAGAACCTGTTTTGTAACATTTCATTCATAGTGCCCAAAATTAATAAGGCGAGCTTACTCGTATATTTTTGATGGCACTGGTTACATCTGCATCATAGCAGGACCTCTTTCATCGTACAATCGGAAGTGTTGTAGGTTTTTACCATGGTTTTTGTATCTTGGGGTTGTTTGGGAAGTTTTGTTTACTCCTTTTCTCAGTTTGTACCATCTTGAAAGAAATTCGATCTCATCATTTACAGGGGTCTCTGCGGCATCTTGCACATCAAGTAGGTCTTGTTGTTGTGTTGTCTTTCTGTGGTCTGTGTCTGGGACCTTTGCATGTTCAAGTCAGAATATAGGCAGGCGAATCAATTGGCGGCAAAATTGTGTTGTTAGATTTATTCAGATACCCTTCTGATTAGTAATAGTACCAATGATAACCTGATGGACATTCTAAAATTTCAGGGGTCTCGGAGAAGTTCGAAACAGACTGTAAGTCAATCTCTAATGACTTTGCTTTTTTGTTATAGCTTAAGGATTTTTGCCATCCCTCTGCCAGTGGAAACCAGCTGCATGTTTCACAATATCGCTTCTAAATTACTTTGTCATCCATACTCCTCCGCGTTGAAGTATTTCCTCTTTATTTGCCTTTCCTATTCCTGATCTAGATTTTTAAAATCTCATGGTGCTCAATTTCTGAGGTGCTCCAAAAAGTAAGCATCTTATTTTGACTAAAGCACTATGGCGCCCGAGTGCAACTGTGCATCTTAGAATACAAGGCCTGCTATCCCATTTACACCCTTTGGTGGTAGATGATATCGATTTAGTTTTGACCTCCTCGATGTTGTATGTGTCCAGTACTAGTATCCATGCTTTCGTTATAGTCAGTCTCTCCCGCCCATGTCACTGTCCCGATCTTTCAGCTGATAAAACAAAGTTTTCGTGATTTTTCAGCTCGAAGGCGATAGTCCTGGGACCCCCAAGAAGGACACTCCGGATGGTGAGACAAGTGGCTGTACCTCACCGCGGGAGAATCTTAACAGCTTGCCAAGTTCGCCATCAAAACAGATCCAGAGTATCATCCGGTACCTCGTCAAGAAAGCCGCAGATGTCAATCACAAAGATGAGTATGGATTGACGCCGCTACATTTTGCAGCCATGAAGGGGAACGAGATCGCAGCCTCTGAGCTTCTGGGGATAAATAACATAGATATTGAGGTAAACCTTCTTGTTTTAACAGTGTTTGATATACTTGGTTGAGAGCTGAGCATCTAATAGGACATTATTGCCAATATTAGCTCCATAAACGATATTGGGTGATTTGTATTGTGATGTAGTAGATCTTGTGAAATGTGGTCTGTATACATTTTCAGGCGACGGACAAACAAGACATGACTGCACTCCACTTGGCTGCCACCCACAACCAGCCTGCCGTCGCCAGACTCCTCATCGACATGGGAGCGCAGTTGAGATGCATCGACGAAGAACTGAGCACACCGCTTCATCTCGCCTGCATGGAGGGGAGCGAGATGATCATGAAGATGCTGTTTGAAGCTGGCGAGAAGATGGATGGATGGGTCACGGTCTCGCAGATGGTGACGGATCAGGATATGGACCAGAGTACACCGCTGCATAAGGCGGTGGAAGGCGGACATCATGCTGTCGCAAAGGAATGTATTGAAAGAGGTAGGATTTCAACGAAGTTGTCAAAATGGCCACTATATACAATTCTGGTATTCTTAAGATTCTTAGGGTAGAATCTCTGTAATGGCAACCTGTGTTAGCAGTTATGGAACAAGGGAATCAAGAAGTCAAGTTCCTGGACTGTGCAGGAGTCTTCACAGCTCTGAACCAAAACTACAAATCGTTGGTGGCTACATGTGTATTCGAATAGAAGTAGTTTTCCTTGCCTACTTCCAGGTGCCGACGTAAACACTTGTCGTGGTGGTTGGAACACGTGCCTCCATCTTGCCGCGGTCACAGGAGATCAGGACATTGTTAAGCTACTCCTTGACAACAACGCCAGGATTGATTCCCTGAATGACCAGCAGGAGACCGCTCTCCACCGAGCTGCTGCCTTTGACCAAACCGATGTATGTGAGGTTCTTCTTGAAAGGTAGGTTAAGTTTTCATCACGACTTGTGTTCCATGGACCACTGATTCAAGTTCATATCTTGCTGCTGGCTGCGCCGATTCAAAGTCATTGCAAGTTGCTGCTACCAAAATCACTGGTTTTTATTTCATTCCTTTTCTAGGGGAGCGCTGGTTGAAAAGAAGAACAAAGACAACTTCACACCCCTCCTGGTCGCTGCCAATAAGGGACATGAGAGGACGGTGAAATGTCTGATGCGGCGCCGGGCCGATGTGTTTGCCATGGACAAAAATGAGAAGACTGCCATCTATTGGGCAGCAGCAGAGGATAAGTTGGCGGCATTAAAGGTTGGTCAGTGTGGAACTTAAATTGTTTTAGTAACTCCTGTACAGTCATAGTACTTGTTACCAGCACCTTGTTCAAAGTAAGAAAAAGAAGAATACTGTTTTATGAAAATTCTGTCGCCCTGCCATCATTGGGTTCCATGCCGGGTACTTTTGCTTTCTAACTGGAGATTAAACTTCTCTTTCAGATGCTGCTTAGTCATCCCACAGTTATACTGGCAAACTTGATAGATATCGGCGATCGTTATGGTAACACTCCTCTCCATGTTGCTGCAGAGAAGGGCTATGTCAGGATTGTAAAGGTACGATGTGGTCAAGCCACTTCACACACGAGTTGCACACCCATAGTCTGGATACCTCAAACTTCTCTCCCCTTGGAGGGTGTCTTTTGTTTACCTTGGTATAGACTCAGGTACAAGGAGTCCATCTCAGGCTACGTAGATGGGGTATTTCGCTGACACAAAGAATACCCAAAAGATCTGTGTTTCCTGCCTCATGACTCCATGATAAATGATTTAATTTCAGTGCCTGTTGGAACATAAAGCTGGGAAGGGTCTGAAGAATGAAGATGAACAGACGCCGATTCATCTGGCGAGCAAGTTTGGGAGAACAAAGTAAGCTGATTTCATTTTTCAGGGCCCCAAGTCCCTGGGCCCCAATGTGATCATCATGATTGTTGATTCTCCAAAAGATTGCGAGATCACCTGGTGCAGTTGTGACTCATCTCTATTCCAGCGTCATCCGAGAATTGATCAGCGCCAACAAGTTACTTGTAAATGATGAGGACGAAGATTCGAACACGCCGCTCCATATGGCCGCCCAGTACGGGCAGGTGAAGGCCGTCAAGGTCCTCATTCTAAACGGCGCAAATATCCAAGCACGGAACTGCAGTATGTGGACGCCGCTCGATTGCGCTGCAGCAGGCGGGTGGTACGAGACGATGAAAGTTCTGTTGAAGAATGATTGTCCTGTTGACCCACTAGATAAATCCAAGGTATATGATTGTACATTTTATTACTGTACATCTTATCTTTGCTGGATCCTTTCTGCACAATGAAAGGCAGCTTTAATTTGGTTTAGTCTTTGATGATCTGTTACTGTTCACTGCCAATTTTTTTCATTTTCTCGCTGATTTACACCCAAATTTTGAACTCAAAGTGATCCTCCTTCCCAAAAGAAATTGGAACGTGCACAAAAATGTTGATGTCACTCCTTTGCAGACTACTCCGCTTCATCTAGCGTCAGAAAAAGGTCATGAACCCTGCGTTGAACTCCTCCTCGAATGGAATGCAAATGTCGGACTGAGGGACAGTGACGGCATGAACTGCCTTGATCTAGCCATCGATAACAACAACAAGTAAGTCACTCACCTCGGACTTCGGCTGCTGCTTATCCTGCAGAATCAGTTTACCTACTTTCCGAGGATCTGGCTGGCGTCCCAACCTACTGAGCTGGCCTGCCATGGAGAGTGTGTGCTTTCCCAGCTATTGTCGCTACTGGGTACATGAACCTTAGTGTCATGTCTTTTCCTCTTTACGAAGCAATGTTGGGTTAAGTGTCTTGCTCCAGGACTCTCAAGTGAAACAGTGGTGATCCTTCGTCTGTGCGTAGGAGTGCCAACATTGCTGCTGGCACCCCCAGAGCAGTGCTTTTGTTCCTGTTCAGGCTGTTGTAACAGTCGCAATAGGCCATGTAGGGCTGGACAAATCATGTGCTGCACATTGTCATTTGTTTGTAATGTCTCCTTCTTTAGGAATGTGGCATTGGCGATTATCAACTCACAGAATTGGGTGGACGCCATGCGAAATGAGACACTGGATCCGGTGACCAACTTCAGGGACACGCCAATGAGAAAACTCATCAGGAAGATGCCAGGTAGGTGCAGTCCAACATTCGACGACAGAAATTTTTGTGAGTTGGTGGTGATAGTGAATGTGTGAGGGCGTCTAATATGAACATCACTGGTGTGAAAATGATTGATCTAATTGTAAAATCATTGAAATAGTCATGCATTTGTGAAATTTAATGAAATCAGTGGAAGACATTTTTTGCTAAAATTTAGGTGCACCTCAATAAAGGGGATTATAGTATAAGTATTCCTTACCTACCTCATGCCGTTGTCAATTACAGAAGTAGCAGAACAGGTGTTTAATCGTTGCTGCACCCCCAACCACAGAAACCCCGAGAATCCGAAGTACCAGGTGATATTTGACTATGAGTTCCTTGACGACATGTACTCCTGCTGGAAAGAGATTCCTGATGCAGCATCTGAGGCGGATTCAGTCGACGGTATGTTTGATACAAATTTAAAAACACAGGGCTTCCATTTGGAACTCTCATGTGACAGAGAGGGCAACACTCTTTGACAGCGCAGCTTTCCTCTGGGTCTCCGGTTTCCTCCTATTTACATTACAACCGTCCACAACATGAAGAAGAAGAAGTTGAATTCAAAATTTGTCTTTCCTTGTTTTCAGAAGGTGCCTACAATGAAGACTACCAGCTGAAGCCAGACTCAACCCCCTACACGCAGGACACCACCACCATGAAGACAAACCATCCACTCAAGATCATGGTACGCATTATTTGCAGCATGTATATACCGTGTTTGCGACATCGATTGTACATAGTTTTCAAATCTTTGGAGGATTTTCATTTGATTTGACATTAGATATGCCTCAGATCCCTGTAGAACTTCGAACTCTTAGATGTCTTTGTATAATCATCCCTTCAGGTAACATCGAAACGTAAAGACCTCCTTGCCCACCCGCTGGTGACCGCATTGCTCCGCCACAAGTGGAACAGCTATGGACGCTACTTCTACTACATCAACCTTTGTTTCTATCTCATCTTCTTGACCTTCCTCACCATGTACATCGTCCTAATGGTGGAAATTGCTCCTTACAAATTTGCGTAAGTCTTATTTGTTAAAAATCAATGGTATTTTTACCATCCTTTGTCCCATTCATTGTTGTCATCTTGCATGAAGACTTAAAGGCCTTCGCAACCAAGCAGTATTGTCCTTTGCCAAACTGACTGGTATGATTTTTATGAGGCTTATTATGTCATGATCAGAAAGTGGAGAACAATTGACATTATCTCATATCGTCAGTGATTGCTCAGTACTAGGCCTGGAGACCTGCTATCCAATTTGTCATAATGGGTCACAGTCATTTCACCAAGCATTTTCGTTTCTCCAGGAACAACCCAGATATTGACAAATACAATGGTACGCAGTGTGAGAGAGTTCAGCAGTACAGAGCAGCCGAAGGAAACCCATTAAAACCAATGGCGTATGCTGAAGTATGCAAATATTTCATCATTATCTTCACAGTATTACAGATTTTACGAGAGGTGAGTATATTGTACCCCCAAGTGTGTTACAGGCCCATTGTTATGTTTCTCAGTCGCCCCTCCACCGACTGACCACTCTCGCCGTTGTTAAGCATCATTCTGTTATCATCGGTAGGCCGGTTGGGGCACAGCTTGCTCAGCCAAGTCTTGAAAGAAACTTCATCCTCATTGCAGCTGTTTCAGTTCTTCCAAGCTCGTCTTAACTACCTTGGGTGGGAGAACACCATTGAGTGGCTCACCCACATGACTGCTCTTCTCCTTGTCATCGACTTTGAGGGATGTCAACGAGAAACGGGGCTGAGATTAGTAAGTACAGAAGAACCTCTCTATTAAGGATACCCTAGGGACATGTGCTGTCCTTAATAGAGAGGTGTCCTGATTTGTGTACAGTGCCAACCGTTCGTTAAATGGTCAGTTGTCTGTGATTAACATGAAATGATGCAACACTTAGGGCAGGCTTGGATGCAATGTAATGTGTAAGCTTTTTGGTCCATGGTGAGTAAGGTTAGACTGAGCCGTGATACGTCACCCTTTGTAATACTGCAGGTATTGAAGCATTGATTCATTGATTCATTTTTTTCCATTGACAGGCTTGGCAGTGGCAGCTGGGAGCAATAGCGGTCTTCTGGGCCTGGATCGACTTGGTCCTTTTCATCAGGAAGGTGCCCACATTTGGTATCTACGTAGTGATGTTCACCGACGTGCTCAGGACGTTCACGCGATTCTTCCCCGTTTTTTTCCTCTTCATAGTGGCCTTTGCTCTCAGCTTCTACACTCTACTGGCAAACCAGGTTAGTCCTTGTAATGAACAGTGAGGACTCTTTGCGATCTGATGTGGTGACTGGTGACTCTGTTTGAAGAAGCAATATGCTGTCATTCCTCAATCCTGTTACTTTCAAGTAACCGGTATGCACTCTTTGATGTGGAGGTCTCATAGCCTCGTTAACGGCCGGGGCAAGGAGATATCCCACATCAGTGGACAGGAGCCTAAAGTGGACGCTGTAGCCCTGGCAGAAATCCAATAGGGTAACGATGCCGCAATACTACAGAACTGCAGGAGCTGCTTGTTGCGGATCAGGTCAGACTGCAAAGGCTGCAAAAATCAAACGTCCTCAAAATTTCTCAGGTTACACTCGCCTATAGCCTTTCACTTCTCACCCCCTTTGACCCCAGGTACCTTTCCGCGGCTTCATCCCTTCGCTTATCAAGACAAGCGTGATGATGACAGGGGATGTTGCGTACGACAACATCTTTAACGACATGCACGCAAGCCCGGTGATCGACCCGAGCATCCAGACGTGGTACGAGGTGGCCACAACAATCCAGTTTGTGATATTCCTGTTTGTGATGGTCATTCTAATAATGAATTTGCTGGTGAGTGAACAACTTCTGTGAATTCGAAAATACTTGCGGCTATTTATTTTATTGATTCCGAACATTTATCCTAAAAATCGAATTTTCACAATTTTTATTTTGGTAAATCTGGTTTATTCACGTAATCTGGGGAAAATAAACCACCCATGAAAATTTGGCATTCAACAGTATGTCAATATATATTTCAGGTTGGTTTGGCTGTGGATGATATCAAAGGTGTACAAGAGCAAGCTGTGTTACAAAGACTAGCTATGCAGGTGAGTCATACTCATATCATTCCTTGTGATCTTGGTCAAGTCACCAGATGTCATTTGTCACATTTTTCGATTGAAGGTAAAGAATCTTGAAAGAAAAATCAAAAAAGTTTCAAAATGTACTTTCAGGTTGAGCTAGCCCTCGATGTCGAGTGTTTTGTCCCGATGTTCATCAGCCGAAAGTTCGTGGTGAAGAGTCAGAAATTCAAGCCAAACAGACAACGGAACTGGATCCAGAAAATCTTCCGTATCGACAAATCGTTGTCAGCACGAAGGATCGCAGAGCAGCTTTATCAGGACACGGTGAGTGTAACCTCTGAGATGCTTTTGTCTTCATTGTCGTTCGTTCTTCATTCGGAGGACATGTGATTCTCCACGGATTACTCCCTCCTCAATTTTGTTGACATTTGCTTGCTGAAAACTGCACGTAGTAAACTGATTTATTGTCAATCAAGGTGTTTAAAATAATTATATGATTAATCATTATTGTTATTTTTTTCCAGGAATCAACTGAGCAGGATAAGTTGTCTACACAAGTTGAGAACGTGGAGAATCGTGTCAAACATATCGAGTACATGTTGAAGACCTTGATTAAACAGAGCAATATCCAGTTTGAGGCAGTCGATGAAGAGGCAGAGGAGAGATTCTCTTGGTAGATGTGACACATGTCTCTTTCTTGGAAGATAAGACACATGTCTCTCTCTTGGAAGATGAGACACATGTCTCTCTCTTGGAAGATGAGACACATGTCTCTCTCTTGGAAGATGAGACACAAGTCTGTCTCTTGGAAGATGAGACACATGTCTGTCTCTTGGAAGATGAGACACAAGTCTGTCTCTTGGAAGATGAGACACATGTCTCTCTCTTGGAAGATGAGACACATGTCTCTCTCTTGGAAGTGGAGACACAAGTCTGTCTCTTGAAAGATGAGACACATGTCTCTTTCTTGGAAGATGAGACACAAGTCTCGGAAATCAATCAAACTACATGTAGCAATAAGAACATTTTGTATGTACATGCCTTTCATAATGTATATAGTTCACAGGGTTCAATAAATGCATTTTCATTGGGTGTTATCTTCCCGACAGAGGACTAGACACATCCTCTCTGCGGTCGGCTCTGTGAGGTATTCCTCTCTTCCTCTAATAAAGGAACAAGTCCAAGCTCACGAGCTGAAGTCTCTACTTAATAGACGTGATCTTAATCACCCACACAAGAATACATATGCCGCTGTGCAGAAATATTTATAGAGGAGGTAAGCCTGCATTATGTATGGTCTTAAAAGTGCCTTTCGGATTGTTATGTTTCATTTTAAATAGGCTACAAATGTAATTATTGAATGATGTTTCGATGGCAATCAGTTGTGATTTAATGGTATTTATGATAAAGAATACTCAGTGGAATGTTCGAGGTGCATTTATAAAAACCTACAGACTAGCTGCTCTTTTGCACTGGGTGTTAAAGGGGGACTATAGGCAGGAGCTAGGGGGTCAAATTGTCAGCCTACATTTGACTACGTCAAGTCCGTGTAACTTAATCTGCCCTACCAGCTCCTGCCTAAAAGTCTCCCTTTGAATAGTCTAATCTGGTGAAGTATTATATTACCTTAACATGTATCTTTTATCGAGACAGTGTATTTCTGTTGCTTAACATTTATCAGCATCATTCAATTAAGTTATATTGATTGAATGTTATTGCATGCCAGAGATTTCAACTTTACTACTTTTTCTTTTCAATATTGCTATTGCATGTCTCTGAGTCTATGCTAGTCGGTTTGTTGGTTTACATGTATTTACTTTGATTTCCTTATCTAAGACTCGCTCATTCAGCAGTTTGCCATTTCGAACAATCAAGTGCTAAAGTAAGTAGAAATAGGTAGGCAGAAAAATGTGGTGGTTTACCGTAAAAAGGTATCTTGTGCCTGCTTGAATGGTGCTGATGTTCATGAGATTGGAGCTATCAGTCACCTTTTAAACATTCATCTGTCCCACATTGTTCCTACCTATTGTTAACCCTTGATTGGTCGAGAAGCAGTTTGCAAACATAGACACATCTTCTCTTCTTTACATGGCATTGATCTCTTACTCAAGTCATTGCACATGTATTTGTTATTTCTCTTCTCATTTCCCGTGTGTCAGCTTTAAGCATGGTGGTTTGGAGATGTAGAAGCTGTTTTTAACATCTAAAATAAAGAATATTAGGTGCTACCTAAACCTGTCTTTGTGTTATTACTAGTCTCCCCTTCAAAGGATCATTCATTGAAGGAGTACAAGAGATATCAGCTGGATCTATCAGTCATCGATTTTTGTGCGTAAGTTGTCCCAGGTGAGCACAGTGGTCCGTGGGTATCCATTAAAATAGAAAGCTATTATTGGGCTAAGCTGTAATTTTGTGTAGGCTGAACGCAGAAGAAGAATTAACTGTGGGTACATTTAGGTAATGTATACAGTTAGATAGTGCTTTTCTCGCTCAACTTCAAATTGTCTCTACTTCTTTCTTCTCCAGGTTGACGTTTCAAGTGATGGAGTGAGCCTTAAAATAGGTGACAGGCTGGACTTCATGCTTCTCCCAGGAGGAATGAACCCGGTGGGAATCTCGATTGGTGACGTGTCGGCCCATCCGAGTCTTCACTACGGGCTCCTCTGACGTCACTGTCGGGAATAAGATAGATGCTGGGAGCATCAAGACCATTGGAGTCACATTTCAGCTGAAGATGACCATAAGTGACTGATAAAACACTACATGTAGTTTGCCGTGTGACACCAACTTCCGCCATGTAGCTGCAGTAAAATGACTACGTGTATATAAATAATAAATCAAAGCTTGTCAGTTTTATCTTTGAGTAAATTTTATTGAAACGTGAAATAGAAAAGGGAATATACATTGTATCCTCTCTGATTACATGTAAATGTACCAGTATTTACATTTATAATACAGGAAATAGTCACAACATGATGAACCTATGTACATATAATAACCTCCTTGGATGAAAAATTAAGATGCCTTCTCTAAAGGAAAAAAGATGGCAAAATTGTTGATCACGCAATCACGCAATTTCATAGGACATCAGTTTAAAATGTATTATGAACATATCACGAGATTGATAGCCAGAAGACCGGAGTTATATAGGATTCATGTTGTCATTTGTCCTGTTTCGTTTGTCACGAGTTTGACCTTGCAAACACTAGGTTATAGTGAAAGGTGACATCGTGAATCGTATGTAGCCCGCTCTTTGGAAATGACTTGTTCGTTCTTCATGACACCAGCTGTGTGTGACCGGTCATACACTGCTGGTTTTGCGTATGTCAGTCATACATTTATTAAGGCAGAAATAAAATATTCGTATACTGTATAATGGTTACAAAAATGCATGCCGATTTGGAAAAAATCGCGTCCGGTTTCATACACACCGAGCACCAATTTCTATATTTGCTATCAATCGTTGTCTATCATAATTTGACTTACTCGTCATGGCTATTCTAACGAACGTTGTTGGGCAAAAAAGTTATTTTAAATACTTGTGAATGTTTTTGGGTAACCTGTAGTAATAAGGGCTAGTTACGTGGTATATCGTGCTTGTAAGAATAATGATTTGGCGTAAGGGCGCCGCGTCCTCTCAATCAAATTCCGTAAAGACAGAAAAGTGCAAATTTAATATTCCTAACCGCATTTTGCTATTAAAAATACCGTTCAGATTGCATACAGGCACAGTGCGATATTGATCTGTACCGGCACTTGAGTTCTTGAAAATGAATTTTACGTAATTCTATACTTTTGGAATGTAGCCATAAATAATATTTACAACGAAAAGGCAATAGAATCCAACATATAATAATTATTTATGAATCAAAAATAATACAAGGAAAATTGACAAATATGTATATACAGACAAAAACCCGTGACTAGGCCAATACGAATTTCTAGTAGACTTGAAAGACAGTTCGTAAAATCTGTAATTTTACGGGATTGAAGCACAAAACAGTATTCTTTGTTCCCCGGACATTCGATCCCAGGACGGTCTAACTTCTACACCAGCGCCAGTGCACTTCGCCAGTTAGATTTGAAGTGGAAACTGAACTTTCCATTCAATTTTCGCACTTATGATAAATCAACCCAGGACCAAACCCCGCAGTAGGACTAAATAATTTTCTAGGGGAAAATACACTTTAAGCACCTTTGCTGACGAACATTTTACATACATATGGTGGATCATGGTTACAATACCCACTGGTCCCCTTTTTGCGAATCTTTGAAAAAGTCCTTTCGAAATGGAGTGGGTGGCATGGCATGTACAGTGATGACATTTTCGACTCTGAACAACTCTTCACTGTCATTTCGTTCATCTTTGCACCACGGCTTATAATCACCATCATAGCAGGTGTTGTCCTCATCGCACTTAAACAATTTGTAAATACTCTCGAAACTTTTCACAACTTTTGGATTTTTGATTTTGTCGTCTGCTTGTATGATCAAAATGAAGACTTCCAGACGACACTCGGCGGATGCAGGGTCCGGGATTGAGGAGATGTCCATGGGGCCCTCGTGCGCGGGCAGGATACAGATCGAGTCAGGGGCCATAAAAGACGGGGACTCACCCGGCCGTCCGGCCAGAATAATCTCATTCTTGTACCAAAGTTTCAGCGTGTTTTGTGAGTTATCAATGTCTGTAATCACTAGGTACCCAGTGTCTTTGACTCTGTTGTTCTGGAGAACTTTCTCCGTAACATAGCCGTGGAACGCAATGATGTTGCTTCGTCCGTGCGACGTCAATACTTGCGAGATCGTCAGAGCGCGTTCTTCCCCATAAAACGTATTCATAGCTTTGCCCACCTCCAATGCAATCGTGTAGGAACCAAACACGGGCACGTCGCCCATCTGTTCCCCAGTGATGACGTAAGTTCCGTAGCCGATATACGGGTGAAAAGGCCCATTTTCGTCCGCGATTAGCGCTGCCGCAACCTCCTCAACCATCTTTTCCGTACCGCACGGAAAATCAAGCAACGTCGACGCTATACTGTCGAAATCCGGCCCGGGTTGAGGCGACATGATGGCGGTAGGGGAGACCGTGAACTTGTCTGCGTATGTGATCTGATTGACAAGAGGGACAGACCGCCCCGCACCGTCACAATCCACCACCGCTACTCCGTTAATCGCAGACAAGTACAGAGCAGTCGCCATATTGACCGCGCCCAGCTCTCCTGTGAGAATGTATGAGAACTGGTCAAAGTTCTTGTATCTGTTGTAATGGAGTTTGTCGCTTGATCTCAACTGGCACTGCTTCTGGAGATACAGGAATGTGTTTTTCGCGGCATTGTTCGGCGTGTGCGGATCTCCAGGCTCCGGTATCGAGTTAGCGCCGAAAGCAGTGCACAGGAACTTCACTCGCATTACATGCTTTACCAGTTCGTAAAATGAGGGCTTTGGGCTTTCCGACTCCTCCGTGCCCTTATTTATGATTGCTTTCAAACGGTTCCCAGCCTCCTTGAACGATATCGGGCTGGTTGCAGGCGACGACCTTGGACTGGTTCTCGGACTTGATCTCGGGCTCTGGCGAGGACTGGTGCGCGGACTGATCTGTGGACTCGGTCCCCATGGACTTGTCCTCCGTGACCGTGGGCGCGGCGTGTGAGTTTTGTTGTTCTGGACCTTTGATGGGGTGCCCACCAGCGCGATCATCGTCATCCATTCCTCATCACCTACGTTTTCTGGAGATTCGACAACAGCCATGTCATCTTCGTCCAGCTCATCTAAGATGTATCTGAAAGGTTTTAAGGGGAGCTCATTAGTTCCTCTCTCTGAATAATCTATTTGGTATTTCCCTACGCCATTCTTATCAGTTTTAACATTAAGCATATGTGTACATGAGATGTTCGGGCAAAATATCGCAGACCTGAGGACCAGTCAACCTTGACAATAAACCTCGTCTGCAGACTGCGATATTGCCGTTTCCAAAATATTCTATAAGGCACATTTTAAACCATCTCTGAACCATTAATGGGTCCCTTTAAAACTTCAACAGGCATTCAAAGCATGTCATCAACAACAAATTATCTTTTTTTTTCAGTTAGAGTCGTTTCTCCGACAAAAAGTAGCACTTGATGAACTTTCCATCAAATGAGACAGTGGCGATCAGACTCGAACAGCACTTACCTCGCAAAGTTCAAAGGGCCGCCTCCACCGCAAGCCAGAACAACTGCCCCTTGTAGAATCAAATCGCACTCATCCTTAGTCAGCCGGCGACTCATCGTTGCAACTTCTGGAAGTAGAAGATAAGGCGGCATTTTCGTTAATTCCAAGCGAAACAGATATCATGGAGAAAATTTCAAGAATGATGATCCGCATGCTGAACCATTGGGGATAAATACTATCAAATGTAATGAGATTATACGTGTATCACGTGTCTTTTGATGCTTCTGATTCGCTGAAAAAATTCAAAGTCAGGGTTAGAATGATATATCAATTTGCGTGCCTTTCGATTAAGATGCCATTTTGATTGTAAAGTCACATTCACAGTCAGGCCTGCTCAACTCCGATTGGACGAATGTCTGTTGTGTTCTCTTTTGATGTCTATTTGCGTATATTCATCCTTCCTTAAAAAGAGGAGACTTTAGGATTGGTATTCACTGCATGCCGGTAAGTCGGCATGCAGTTCAATGTCACCAGTTCGCACGTGATGCGTGACAGTTCGATAGTATTTTGGGAAGATGTTAAGAAATTACTGAATCTGGGCGATAATAGAAAGATGAGATCCCACGTGATTAACCCCACGTTTATGAGTTACGAATTATTTCATTGGTGGCAAAGACGTCATCGAAATGTGTTTGACATATACGCGCGCCATGTAATCATATAATATGAAGATGTTGAAGACTTTTCATGAAAAAGCTTATTCTTTGGTTGCGACATATAGTAATTGTCATCGAAAAATTTGAAAGTGCATGTCCTTGTTGATTTGATTGATAAACTTCAAAGCTGCCCTGTCAATTGGTTTTACGCCGGTAAGATTCAGCTAATTATAGCACATCAAGCTGCCCGATTTTTTAGAGGAGATAATTTTCCAATAAGAAAAAATCTGCATCGTTCCAGCAAATGTATGGACGTTATTAATGGAAGTTACAATGCTGGCTCGATTCGTGGGAAAATCGCTGAAGTGAAATAACAATGCTGCATTATTTACAGCGTGGCCCACTTGCCTCTTCAACAGACATACTTGTATCGATCATAGTCTATTTCCATATTCTCAATATGCATTGCATTTTGTATCTCGCAGTACACAGCCATCCTTGTGAACTTGCATAATTAATAGCACCCATCTGATTGTAGATGTTTCGTTAAACAAATGTTCGTCCCTGTCCAATTACACCATGAAATATCTTTTGAAAGGCATGATGGCCAAAATAGTCCACATTATATATCTTGTCATCCCCACACAAATTACAAATCATTATGACAGTTATGTTTCCAACGAGGTTAATGAAAGATTGTTAATTGCATTGTAATAATTAGTAATTAACCCAATTATGCTTCCGTTTGTAAACGTTTCCTGAATGCTGGGAGGAGAAAAAGGTTTCTGTGATTTTAAAGGGCTATTGCTTGAATCAAACTCAACCGATCTAACCTCCGCTCAACCAGTGTCCTTAACTCCCCTTAGCTGGTTTTAACTGGAACTTTTTACCCAAAATCATATGCAGCTGTCTCCAAAGGTGTGTCTCCTTAACTGTCTTCTTTGAGGAAGCATGTTTAAAGCACGAATTTAGCTGTGTCACACCTCATTAAGCCTGCATATAACAATTTGTGATGAGTTGTTGCTCGTGTACTTGAGAAAGGTTCGTTCCGCTTCAATGTTCAACTTTATAACTTGATAATGTCACGGTCAGGGGGACCTTATTCTGAGATTATTCCTACCATGATAGATCACAGAACTTCTGGAATGTTGTTCAGTGTCCATGGAAGGAATTTATTTTATCAACGTCAACTGTTTAACCCTTCAACATACTATACAATGTAGTAAAAATTGGGTAGAAATCATAATACGGCAAGTTCAAGTTTCGCAACGCTACTGCATGCCAACGACAGAGTACGGAGTAAAAGAAAAAATACATTTTTTCGACAGCGGTATTGGATTTCCCAGATTTCCCTTATAGCAGCGTTCGAAAACCTCTAGTGTCGCCTGAATAAATTTGCGCAGGAAGGACTGACACCACATCGGCGGGCAACCTTCGCACTATACTTTGGGTGGTGATTACTGCTTGGAGACATTGCATAGCTCCAATCTGTCCTGAATGGCGGATGAAATACCTTTCGCATAAACAAATACGCGTTGTACTAAGTACGCAACGTTATCTCGTCAAGCCGCATATCAATTTCCGGTATCCTTGGATAAATGCTTTGAGGTACATAGCCCCGGCCCTTCCCCCGCCCCCGATCCGCAATCAGTGAGATGATACTAACAGCGTATAACCTGATTTATTACATGTACTAGGTGTTTTGTTCTCGTTGATAGCAAGGACTCATTTGCGTGTTTATTTACATCCAAATGGGTATACATGCGCGCATGGAGAGGCTCTACTAAATACTAAGTTATTGTATTCCAGTAATAGTAAGTAAAATCAAAGACACACTATTGAATAATTGATCGTCCTTGGCAAAATGAACAAAAAGCGAGATGAGGCATGCCGACTCATCGGCGGTGAATATCAGTCCTAAAGTCTTCTCCTCTGAAGGATGGACATACGCACAACAACGGTGCATGGATCGGCATGAGATGAGAATATGTACTTACATTCAAGTGTCAATATCCTCAATGAAAGGTCATAAAATCACGGAGTTACAAAGCAATTAAGTCCAATATAAGTTTAAATTTGAACTAGACTGGCAACATCAGAGCGCAATGTGAGAGGTTTTTTTTCACAGAATGCAACCACAAATATGATCCAGGCTCGGGAACTGTACGAGTGAATGGAATGTATTAACAGTTTCGTCATATTTATTGCAGTGTTCCGCTGTAACTGTACTTCCGACCTAACGATGACACTGTTAATTGGCTTGGTCATAGATAGACTACCACTATCAATGGGACCATGGAGATTCAGTCAGCTTAATGGCCGCTAATGTCACTAATTACGCTAATGGTTGTCCCGGCCCATTCTTTTTGTCAGTTTGAGTTGATATTTGAGACCTCGTGTTGTGTGCGGGGCCGGATTTTCACCGCCTACTATCAGCAGCCACTGCTTTGTTTTGAAGTTGTTAGGCGGGGAGGCCCGTTGACTCAGTTTGTTGACAGACGTCATAGAGAGACGAAATTATTCAATTGATAACAGCAGCGATTATCGGTTTCATGGAGTGGGGCGTGAGGCTGCCACACCCACTTAGCTTGGCATCTGAGGTACATGTAATAAATTTATCAAACTCGATCCCTCAATTTGCCAATAAAATCAAATTTGGTCCAATTACAAGAATGGACCAATTGGTTCGCCCATTCCATCAGCTAATGAATTGATAATTTCTATCATAGTTCCTGTCCTCGAATGCTGGACTGAAGTGACGTGTCAGATGAAGGACTCACAGTATAAACAGTATATAGATGTAATAGTTTTCGAGTTTTCGTTTGTTTGTTTTTCAACCTACAATCTGATTTCATATCACATGCTATATATGGATACGCGTCGCGAGTATAGTTTGTTCGGACCAGCAAATCACAAAATGGCGGAGACGTTTTCACATTGGCAACTCTAAAGAAGAAGTGGGTTGATGAGTTTGCGGAAAGTATCTCTCCTTAAAAATGCACTTAATGATGATATCCTAAACAGTCAGAACAATTATCAAAGAATTTGAAAGTAGGCAGATCGTGTCGGGAGGACGCGTGGATGTTTTGGCCTGACCGACCTATCAATTAGACCCATTAGATATGTCATTACTAGATGTTAACAAACTCATTTCATTTCTCATTATAGTGTTGTTAGTGTGTCTGAATGGCCTCTTCGATTAAAGGGGTCAGCGAGGCAACTCATAAAGATGCTAAAACAATGGTTTTATAAGGGTCGTTAGCCGGTTTTCTCCAAGATCTCCATAATACACCACCACGGCATTTTCAATCAACATTGTTGTATGCTTTATTCCAATGGTCAGGGAGTTTGTTGACCAATTACACCCGCTTCATCAAGACTCCTATGCAGTCCAATTCGTCATCATGATCGTCCTTTCGTTAGGAAGAGGACCGAGGCCGGTCCACTGCGTCCAGAGTGTAAGTTCATCCTGCTCTCAGTGTAGAAAAATGTAAATGCACACTGTGCAATAACTATAATGCAGATAATTTGATCGGACAAACTGGAAACAAATAGTTGAGCTCTGCTATATGCGGCCGAAATCTAATGAAACTATTATTGAAATCATGAAAAATATCAATATACTGCATGGTATTTGATCCTGAAATCAACATCCGTGATATGACAATTAACTGGCCCGATGCATGTCAATGCAATCAACATGCCTAGAAGCTATTTTCACAATTAATTGTTGATATGCATGTACAGTTACCCATGTACATGTATTAACCGAAATAATTTTTAAAAGGATGGTGATCCAGTCGGAAATCGACAAGTCAGGTCAAAACAACATGACAACATGTCCATCAATAAGGCGGGGAGGCCCCGGATTTTTTTCAGAAAAAGCTACTTTTTTCAACCTTCAATTGGACATTTCTAAATTCAGATTTGTTAACAAACGATTTGGCTTTCAAAAACTAAAAAAGCCAAGAGTTTACCACTTTCGACCCTCCATAGCGATTGGTTTGTAGCTCAATTAACACATTGGTCCATTATTATTCAATCCTGAGATTGTATCTGTATAGGGCACTTAAGAGGAACTGTTGTATTGGGAACTTGGCAGCATGACGCTGGTAAATGTTAGTATACAATGCACAATATTGCTTGCTGCAAAACAGATTGATTTGTTTGTATAGTGTATTTATGTTAACTATAGCTGACTTTATACAAATGTATATAAACCTTTTGACAAACGCCCGATGTTTAAAATTTGCTATAATTTTTTTATCAAAAGAAATAAGATATAACTGAAATGGATGTTAAAAGTTTTTTATCCATTTTTCAATAAAAAGAAATAAGCGATAACTGGAATGGCTGAAATTTAATTTACCTGCGAATGGTCGAATAATCTTTGGCGTGGTTATGGGCGCCATTGGTAACGTATCCCGATAATTCCTTGGCCTCATTGCCCAGCCGTATACAGTTTGTAGTAACAAGATAAACTGACCATGATTCCTCGTTGGCACATTTATATACCTTTATCTCCCGCCTCCGACTATCAAATCACGATCTATTTTTAAATATTTTAATTTATCAAGCCCTTTCACCGGCATGACCGGAACTATGTGTAAGGTGTAAATCAAGAGTCGGTATTCGGGTAACAAAAGCACAGCCGGACGTCGGAAATGAGGTCAGGCGTATAAATGAATTAAATTCCTAACCTTTTGGCATGATATTGACTGAATTGTTATCATAATTCATCAGCGGTTTGTCCTCATGCTGGTGTCAACAACAACTGTCAGTCTGTTTTATGTGTACCCCGTCTCTTGGTGACCAAAGTGACGTCACAAAAACGGCGTCGCCCAAATTCCAGGAATTTTTCACATCTTTACCAATTGAAAATGAGCTGCTAACATACCATGTTAGGAAGCAAATGCAAGTGAAGAACGATTTCTAAAGGATTTGAAGGCATTAGATTCGTCTGCGGTGCTAAATGTGACTCATCTTGTGAAAAATTTGCCTCCGTCTTGACAGATGAACATATATAATCATAGGGATGGTTTTAACATCAAAAGTTGACAAACATTCCTTTAAAAGCAAATATTAGAAAAGCAAGTAGGACACGATGCCTTCTGACCGAAATTTGAGCAGTTATATTCGATATCAGCCATTGCCGATCAAACGATCGTATAAGTCGTTGTTGGTTTCATATTGACTTTCTATTGAATATGTATCATTGATATTACATGCAATACGTTTATATCGGAGAACACGATATGCCCTTCAGTAGCCTAGGAAGCCCAGAAGCGCAATCATTACGCCCCGGCCACTGAAAGAGCCCATTCATTGCTCTACTCCCCAAGGCAATCCAGGCAGGATGTTTAGATAGTCATATAACCATGAACATCATGAATGATATCGCTTCACATATCACTCCCACGCGCCATCAATTAGTCAAAGTCAAGCAAAAACCTTAAAATCAGTGTTTCTTTAACAGTGATGCAGGTATCTACGTTGTGAACGAGCTCTCTTAAAGGTAACAAATCATAAAAGTCATAGAATACCAGAGTACAGGCGTCCCGAGGTAGAAGAAGAAAGTAGCTCTCAATCACAAGTTTTGGTCGATTACAGAAGGCTCTGTTTCAAAAGCGTTTTTTGTTTCCCTTTGCTATGTCATCGGTTGGAGTGGCATTTGCTGGTATAAACATTCCACAGACCGCAATTTCGGTACTTGATGCACCAAATAACTCTATATTCTTAAAAATACTCCACAGATCTTCCTCATTCACGGAGATTGTTGGTCAATCGGTGTTTTTCGTGTCACGAAGTACATGTCCATCAAACAGCGTAGGCCTTTAAAATGTCAACCCGGAAAACGCAAGGTTGAGTCAGTTCCAGGTCATGGTGCGATGCAGCTTCTTTAAGAGTAATCGCGTTCACCTTGGGATTTTAAGTGGTCTGGCAAATTTATCTGAATGTAAACTATAGGATGAGTCAATGGAATTTCTGAAATTAGGCCTTCTCTCTAAGTTCATTTCATACATGGGATATCACTGACTTTTGTAATTTTGTTGAGGAAGTCTTGTAACTAGTCACTGCCCAGGTTTAGGGCGTAATGATTATTCATTTTCGGTTTTCCTTGGGGGAAAACCACCCCTGCTTCAGTAGGCCTACTTGTGACGTGTCAAAAGCAAAAAGTGCTACGTTGTAAAACGGAGTGATGTTGCCCATCACTATCGAGAATAAATTAGACTTGGGCCAACTTAATGTTTCTTTTATTAGGAAGACTAATGGTATTATTCGCCATTAATGTATACAGCTGCTGCAGTTAATTCGATTCATCTGGATTTCATATACGTTTGTACCCGGTGTACAAGATTCGCAAATTATATTCCGACCTAAATGCGGAAAAATAGATCAAAAGGCGATCCAGCTCTTGGCCAAAGTTGATGTAAACATTGAAGTCGCACTTCTTCGTCGAAATTTGAAGGAAACACGTGTGCGTTTGTATCTATCCGCCAATTTTCGAAAACCATTCAACTTCTAGGTCAGATAAATACTTCGACCAAAAATTCGCTTTTCGCCAATAGCCTATATTTCGTGCAAAGGCACGATCGTCATGCCCATGACAAAATATTTTGGACCTTTCGGCGTCCGGTAATGGTATCAAGTGACTATTCCGTGTGCTCTTTTGGTAAGGGAAAAGATTTTAATTCATTATAGGTCGCAGGTGGGTTAGATATGTTGTTGTGTAGTCGCAAGGCCACCTGCACATTTTACCATAGACCTCAGAGTAACTACCTTAGTTAGTTTTTGACAAAATATCTTGTACTAGAAATGAAATGTACACGGCTGGTTATCAGCTGACAAAATGTTGAGTCGTATATCATGGGTGTTGTCTCTGTATAATCCAATAAAATGCATGATTTTTATGCAAAAAGACATAAAGACATAAAACTGCAAGATACTCATGTTGTCATACCAACCTCACTTGAATTGGCAATTAACATGTACCATAAACCCATTACAACTTTGAAGTAATGGGTTTTTGCATATACATGTGTATAACTTCATAAAGTCACGAATTTCAAGAATTTTATCATTTTCTCCAAAATGACATATTGTTCTGTTTTTAACCACAAAGATAAGAATTTCGACATTTCTAAACAGAGTGAAGGGCCTTGGAATTTGACATATCGCCAAAAGTAGATTGCCCTAAAACTTCAAAAATACCAAAATACTACAAATATTTGCCGGAATGTAAACAAGCACCTGTCTTCTCAGACAATCTTATCATATCTATCGCATTCCTGACATAATTTAAAGTAACGCAAAATACATATTACTTTATTTGCTTGCTGATTCTGCAACTCTCTAGGCATTCCTATTTTCAGATTCAGTTTGAAGTATATTCCTCTTTCATATTCATCGTGAATTGTTTCGTTGTATATGCTGCCAGATGGAAGAGCCCCAATCGACGATCTCGTGGAACTTGATATGACCTGCCTGGCTCCTAACTCTCAACTAACTAAACTTTTCTAATCAGAACGAGAAAACTTCCCTTCTTCAGTATCAGCTGGACAATCTCCCTTCCTGACGTAACGATAGCTCCGTGGTTGTAATGAAGTGTACCTTTCTTAGTCTGCCCAGTTTCTGATTGGACGGGCAAATGGACACTTTGAACTTTTCTTTATTGACCATTTTAACCTCTTCTTTCTGTTTGCCTGACATTCTTACCCCGATACCAAGTCATAAGCAGACTATCGAAATGTTAAGTACGTGTATGATACTGCACAAGGATAATAAAATATGGAACAATTACCTTTTTTTCTCTCTGCATGTTTGAGAAGAAAGGAGTTCAACGCACAGTGACGTTTTTATCACTTTTTTTCCAAATGCTTGAACTGTTTCATATCTAAGCAAAAACTAGGCCAATTCCACCCCTCTTAAAGTATATACGGTACATAAAAATATGGTGTTATACTAAAATTTTACAGCGTTACACCAAATTCCTTCCCTGTCGAAAAGAGCAAGGAGACGGTTTTGTTCGAATCGTACCGGACATGTGTAATCGCATAACCAAGTCATTTATTCGGGCCATTGGGTGTGCAGCGCGTGCATGTACGTTGTCGCAATCGCATGCATTGGAAACTTACCCGAACTGCGGCGTGACAACGCACGCACAACCCCATGCGTTTTGCAATCGCACGAGAAATGAATATCAGAGTCATAGCGACCGATATTTTAAGCCCGCCAGTGGACGAATATTCACACGAAATCTTTGGTTACCTTTTTGCACTTATTCTCACTGATAACCAAGAAAACAGAGTGGGTGTTTTTATAAACTCCGTTCAACTAAAAAGTAAACGGAAGACTTTTAAGCCATCTTAACGTAACCGAATCCCACGTTTAGGTATGTGTATTCTCACCACTCCCATTTGCCAGAGTTTATCAAGTATCGTCCTTTCAGCCAATTCTCAAAACACAAAACAAATCTTCACCTGATTTTTTTCTGCGCACTTCCGGTATTGACTGTTATGGCGTCTGTTTTTTCCTGCGCGCGTTCTGTTGTGGTGTTTGCATGACTACTGCTTGTTTAAATGAGATTCGAATTTAGAGCAGTCTTCTACAAACAGAGGACCCACTTAATAAACTGTGTTGAACCAACAGAGGAAGAGAATGCTAAACCCTTGACATGAATTTTATAAAATTTTAGGAAGAAACCTCGTCTGGCGCTTATCGCGAATTTGAAACGTCATACGCCATCGGCGATTTTGCTTTGTGCTGCCGTTTTCGCAGCATTTGATTTTACAAATAAGTCTCAAGTACAGTTAAGGTTTTTAAAGAGTACGGTAGACCTAATTGCCACCAACTATCAAAAGTTTGTTGCCATCTTAATACTACTGCATAAACTTGAATTACCTTCAGGACTTTTTCCAGTCTTCCTTGGAGGTTATGCAATTGACCCACAACGATATTTTACTTGGCGCTAGCCATTTTGACCGTGGTAGACATTTTACCTGCTATCCGAAAATTAAATTCAGTCTTTTAAGCAGCTTTTTACTCACACTGTAACAGCTGCTTATGACCAGAAGAAAAGTGTCTGATAGTGCAGGAAATGGAGGCTGGATTCATGCTTTTAACATTGATTATCAAGTTTAGTTAGGTTCTTGAAATCCATTAAGTGATGAAAGTACCGGTAGGGGTGCTATTTATTCTGCTAGTATTCATCAAATTCAGTCTGTTTTATCATACATTTGTGTATCAACTTCCGAAAAACTAACTCACGGTGCGGCAGACATGGGTAAAAGACTGACTGTCTGGCTTTTAATTTGTTTTAGCCAAAAGGACTAAACCATTTCACGTTGCCCCAGAGATGCTGTCATGAATGACAGCGTTTTGGTTTAATTCCTAGCCATATGAAAGAATGTTAATTTCTCGCCTGTTACAATTACATTCTGACACGTTAAGTGAGAAAGCGAACTTTCACACTCTTCCGCACTGTTCTTATCGGAGTAGTATCAGTGCAATTGTACTGTACTCGCCTGACATAACTGTCTTTCACCTGCATGGCGTCAGAGGGGCGTGTCTGAAGGAGGTCAATCTAGTCTGATATTCTGGTGTGCTCATACACCAAAACACGGCCAACACACATAATATAGATTCTTAGTGATTTCCTCCTTGATATTAGATTAGAGAAACGCAAAACATCTCGTGACAAGTCAACTCAAAGAACATACTTTACTCTTTTTTGTTGGTTGATGATGTTGCGTGGTGGTGTAATGAATATTCTTAGGTGGCTACAGATGGTAGGAATAGACTGGATATGGGCTCAGGCGATGTATGATTGAGACAGTATATATGCCTAAGTTAATATCAAATTTCGATGACGCTTTCGTGGAAACCTCCTCCAATGAGTCCCCTTTCTAGTCCTTTGTACTAAATAGGTCAAAAGATTTGAACATCCTTGGAGGTCGTATGGAGAGAGAACGTTTGTTTACTCAAAGTGGGAGCTGTCGAAAGCACAAAATTGTATTTGTTTTCCGGGAACAAATCATCTCATGATGTATTCAGCCAGTTCATTAAAAACTGGGTCGTAATTATAGTATTGATAACTAAGGTTAAATGAGGCAATTAGTGACAAGTCAAAAAAATTAATTGACTAGGGTCGATGAAAGGTTGTCTCTTTCCGTGTTGTAGGCCTAATTTTGCATTGAAATGATATGTGACGGTTATCTTATCATTATCACCATTATGACGATGACGATAACGACGGCGACAACGGTAACGACGACGACGGCAGCGGCGGCGGCGAGGGCAGCGGGTCGACGACTACGACGACAAGATGGAGATTATAATACTTTGTTATCAGTGATGCATTATAGCTCTCATTGCAAGCATGCTTAAGTGTTGCAAGAAAATACTGATATCTCGCTAAAAACATTACAAGTACATGTATATACGTAAATATGAGCGGAATGTGAACACATCGACATAAACCCTTCACATTCATTCGCGGTATAAGTGGCCTCGTTTGAGCAAGTATGTGATATTGCTTGAATACAAACACGGGCAACAGATTTAGCTGGGAATGAACCCCCTGGGGCCATCTCAAAACATAAAAATATTTTCAATACGTCTTTGTCTATCAACTTTATTAGCTTTTTGCATCGCGCCAACGATATTGACAAGGGTTGTTTCAAAAGTGAATTGTGCAGCTTTCACTTTCACTTCAGCGATCCTATGGAATGGAACGGATTTCTGATGGTCCAGGAGATACTTTTCATATCGTGAAAAAACTCTAACCGAGTTGCGAATGCTGTTCCAAATATATTTCTGCAAGTTATTTCGATCCCAAAGTACTTTAAGGTGCGAATGGCGATAACCTTAGTCTTTCAGAGTATTAAGCAAAGCAAGTGTAAAGATTGTTAACATATTGCAAGTGTAAAAAATATACAGTACCTTATAAGTGCAAAGAAATATATTGTTAATATATTACAAGTGTAAAGCCGAAATATTTCGATGCTTCCTCGATCAGCTCTGCCGCCTGTGTAGTCTAATTTCCGGCCAGCGCCGGCCGCTGTTCGATGTTCCATTTGCATCAACATGTCTCGATCCCTCAATAATTATCAAGTCACGATGTCAATTACTGATAGAACTTCAGTGAGTAACACCGATACGTCGGATGCCGAGTACTGTGCTCAGCATCAGGGTCCGGTTATTCAAAACAAGGTTGTCACTCCAGATATGTCACTAACTTGACGTTATCTTAATTTGGCTTTAAGTTTACTGGGCTTAACTGTGTATTAAGATAACGCCAAGTTCATGTTTACGCAAGTTAGGGACTTGTACAGCCAGCCCCATTTCTTTAAATAAAGAAACGATACTTACTTTTGGTATTGTGTTGTGTTTTTGCCTTACGAGTACCAGTAGGCCTATGTCCCTTCGGCGGGCTGCAAAAGTCGCACATGAGGTGGTTAATGGTGGCGTTTATAGGATGCTGCATTCCTTGGCGAGTCAGTGATAAGGCGTCCTTCACTTGGTTGTTGTTGGTGTCCTGGGCGTCAGTTACCTCCGGGATGGGACACATGTGCCTCAAGTGGCCAAGGTACGACATCAGCCCGTGAGAAAGCTTCTGTACGCTCATATTTAAGTGAGATAAGAACCAGCAGGAAGCTCGGGGTTCAGTGTCGGGAAAATCCACGCAAAGCTGAAATTTAAATCGATGGAGACGATCTCAAGTTCCAAGAATTTGTTAATGTACTCCAAGAAAAGTCTGATTTAACAAAATGTCTGTATCATCCACAAGTCAAACTCCTAAATTATTTGCGTAATATCTAATTTGCACTCTTAGTAAAATCTCCGCTCAGGTTGCGTTGCGACGAACGACTTTCATTGGGATGCGTTTTGCTGTAGGAGCCATCAACGTTCAGCATCCACGTGCAGCATCAACTGTTTAGTAAAATAAAGAATCACGTCCTATCTTGAACTTCTGAGCAACACAATAAACGCCAACGCAGACAAGAATGTGCCGCAATTTAGGAGACAGTGAAAGTCCTCGAACGCGAAATTCCTGATTTCGGCGTCTGATTCACAATGCTAGATACGTGTGAAAGGGTCCTGAGTCAGCGTTTTAACTCGCATTTGTTGATTGTTTCTTGCGAAAGCCCGTTTTTTCAGTTTTATAATAAACTCTATTGGACTTCAAATTGTCTCACCAAGTCGATTTTTGTTTATTTATTGTGATTCACGACTCTTTGCCACAGAAAGATTTCGGGTAATGTTATCTCAATGAGAGTATTGAGAAATGCCTAATCCATCAATGGCTCTTGTCACTTGACTCATCAAGTCTGCAGTTCCTCGAGGGAGCTCTTCTCGCTGTCACACAAGTATTCCTTATCGTTCTCGTGGCAGCTACGAATCCCCGCGCGCGCTTCTCAACCAACTTATTTTAAGTGACTGTTGCAATCAGAAGTGAATCCCGCGTTCTTTAGTTTTGTATCATCCACCTACAGCGATAAACTGTGCCATCTTCAAAGTTATGAACCGAAAATATCGTCTGCGTCAGTCTTATATCTGCCGCCCCGCGTGTTCGACTTTCGAAGGTAACCATTCGTTAACAACGAACAAAAACACAAGAACATTTCAATAACATGCCTCCTATTTCACCAAATCCTTTTGTGCGAATCCGATCATCCGTATTATAAGTCTTTTCAGTCTCTCATGAAGTTTATATTCTCCCCCAGTGGTTATAATTTCAATTCAAGTTCTCTTTATTCAGCATCTTTGCCCCGTATTTCTGGAATCTTTGGAATGACGCCGATATAAAACCATATACAAACTTATAAAAGCTGCGTAAAAATAGCCAAGATAACGCTTAATTTATCTTCATTTGTAATGAGAAAAACTGATACTTTGTACCTCATGCCAAACTCCGCCCATTTTCATTCAAGTCCAAGACTTTGAAACTCGTTGATATCGGCGACGTAAGCAGTGTTATAAAAACAACTATAGAATCACCATTAAGTTCTCCACAAGTATTGTTAATGACTGCCGCACAAACAGGCACCGCCGAATTTTCCTTGGGTATAAACTCCTCCCATTCATAATTCAATGACATGAAAACTCTCCTGAAGTTTTGGGATTCCAGCATTTTATTGTTCGTCAGTCGGCTAAACTGGAACACCAACTACTTCACAACTTGAATACCAGTCACTTATTTTCTTGCAAGGGGATATGCGAGTTCATATAGATATCTTAATGGCACATCCATAGAAAATTGTAAAAGAGGAAATGCCAAATTTAAGAGCGTCGTATCACATTCTGCAGAAATGTTGGACACAGCATGAACTTAAACATTAGGGCCGATCCGGATTGGTCTAGTTTGGTCTGCCGTCTAAACGCGCACGAATGCGATCTGGTCTGGTTCGATGTACATGTAAATATACATTGCAAAACTTACGTCATTCATGACGCTGTGAGCGATGTGATCACGTTTATTATGGAGCACCCTGTACTATGAAAAATATATCAGTATTTTCTGCATCAAACTCATAACACTGAAGAAAGAACACTAACCTGCAAGTAATTTTCAATATTTTCATCATTTTGAATTCTCTCGACCATTCGAGCATGACATCCATATATCTACCACCCATCATGTTTTCGTGGGAGGTCAGATTTCATGTTTTTATGACAACCGTTTGGTCTTTTGTGCAACACTGAAAAATATTTGCGTATAAATTTCGAGGGGTCTCCGGTAGCTTTGTTATGAAATATGCGGCGAATGGGCGTTATTATGCCAGTATGCCAAAATAAACTAAAACAAGGTGTCTTGTCATGTTGGTTTCAAAACATCTTCGTAGAAATACTGTGGAATATTATTTTGTCTGTATCCACATCCGGAGTCATTGTGCCCAGTATTCTGAATATTCCGCTAAAGTTATGATAGCAGATCTTGTGACAGTGATATTAAAGCGGTGTCATAAAAAATGCATATCTTATCAATCTCATGGATCTGACATAACAACATTTTGTCCCGTCCTGGGCCAGCTCTCAAAACAAGTTGTTTTGTCACCAACGGTGGCGTGAACTTAACGTGGCGTTAAGTCTCACGTACTTAATAGAAAAAGATAATGCCAATTTAAGTTAACGCGAGCATTAGTGACAAAATTTGTTTTTTTGACAAGCAGGCCAATGCCTTATAGTAAGATGATAACTGATTTGTCAGCCATGCAGTGGTCAACGCAATCCCCAACTTTTGGTGAATCTCAACTATATTTGACATCATGCACTACCTCATGAGATGATACTTTATACACTCTTAGAAATAAAGGTTTTTGAGCAATTGATGATCGGACATGCCGGATGCGCCTTTTACCTCACCGAACAATGGGAGCAATAATTTGCCGTTAACATGCGCTATGGCATTTTGCCAGTGACCAAACGAGAAACCCTGTCATGTCATTCTTCAAATATTAAACAGGCTCTCTATAAAAATTATCGGCGTTGTCTTGCAACCTTTTTACGACAGGGGACCTCTTAAGGAGATTTCGTTCCGCATTCGTGGGAAATTAGGCGTGAATGATATAAGGATAGCATTGTTTGGTATAAATGGGCCAAGAGATGCTGACAGAAGAGTCTGTCGCCTGGTGTTTCGTGTTGCTACAGTTCATTTAAGGATACGGGACAGTTTCTTATTCTACTCATATCAAAGAAACATTAAAAAGAGTCGATCCAGAGAGGAAGCTCGTTTTTCATGACACCTATCTTTTCAATTCGATAAATCATTTTTCTTTGCCCTTTTTTATGGTAATCTTGGTAGGTCATTGGAAATCCCGAAGTTTTTTTATACAGCAGGTAGAAAAAACATTGCCTTATTGGAAGGGTTTAAAACAACAGTGGCCAGTTAATCTTACCATGATTAACAAAAAGAAGAAGAAATACTTGGCAAAATTGGCGTTTTCGTGCTCGCTATCAGACATGTCAGAGAATGAGAAGTAGTAGATAAAGAAGCCGGTGGAGGTGAGAGGAAAGGGGAATGGCAAAGAGGATGAGGAAAGGGGAAGACTCAGGGAATGGCAATGGGAAAGGGGAAGGATAAATGGAAGCGGAGGGAAGGGGGAAGCTAAGGGGTTTGAGGGGAAGGGAGGGAAAAGTGGAAGAGGGGAGGAGAAAGAAGAAGAAAAAGAAGTGGACGATATGCAAAAACCGAAGGTACATTTCCTTGAAAACATGGTTTGTAGTGAATCTCAACAAAATAACATCAAACAAAAACTTAAAGAAAACTGAATAAAATCACGAGCCAGCGTGTCTGCTATAGCGCCATGCACAGTCTGGACCAATGTTGAATTTGTTAGAACTCGAGTCTGTGGCGACTACTAGAACGCAGCTCCAGTTTCGGGACTTCGCTAAATGTAGTATCGTCGGCCGGGCTCTTTGGCGGCCCCCGGGCACCTGGCGCTGTAGTCTCCTGAAGTACCCTCGGCGGCTTTGTGACAGTCCTCTCGTGATCGCCACTTCGGTGTTGGAAGTGACATTAAAGAAGAATGCACACTCTGCCTCTTTACTCTCAAATTACACGACATGTATTCAAGAGAGTTTACTTGCCAGCAAAAGTCCGATGATTGGCATTCTCGGACAATATTTTGTACTCTTTAGTTTAGAATTTATTTCATTTATATCGTAAATAAAAGTACCGGCACGTCCATTCTGAAGCTGACCACACTAAAATGCACTGGATAATGTACATGCTGGAGTTACGCCAAATTTGTAGGAACATGCACGACATTTACGCTTGCCTCTGTCAAATTCTTCCGATTGTCACCCAAGAAAAGGGATCATTGGTGTCAGTGTTTCGAAATGTATCCCACAACTTAGCTCATGACTTTCTTTAGTGAATAATAGTCCAGAGAAACCAGAGGCAAATTTTTGATTAGCTTTACCGAGAACAATTCAAGCCATTCAATATCAATATTTCAAAAATTGATCAGCTTCTTAGAACACTCCGCAGCGATTCTGATTCAACGAACCTACTTACCGCATGTGTACAGCTAATTTTGATGCTAGATTTCTTGAAATGGTTGTCTGAGTGCTTCTCTGGATGTCTCGATCGAGCTTCCTAGGAATTTGTCACCACACTTATCAAATGAAGTATATTGGAAAATGTTATCAATGATGCATTGGTCCCACTTTGTGTACATTTTTCAATTCTAATATCATCTGCTAGTTCAAGTAGATGATGCATATGGCAACGCATGACAACATTCTGAAATACCTAGGCAGCAACGTAGAGCACGGTTAACATGATCGTGTAATGCACTGTGCCCCGTTTTGGCGGCAACGGCTGTGGTAATGAGGCATATTTACATGCAGAGACAAAACTGTCATTAGAGGTTTTCTACACATATCAAAAGCGAGGTGACTTATTTCCAAATTCATATAGACCCAGGCTGCAGGCAAAAGGGCAATCTTCAACGATGACCCATAGACTGTGGCACAGACTGGCCAGACGCGCCCGTTGTTAAAGAACGGAAGATGATTTAATGATTCTCACGGATATCAACATGGGCGACATGATAAAAAGATTCTTGCGAAAAGTCATCTCTACCGCATGTTCCTAAATAATGGACGGAAGAATTTCGGACATAACTGGCAACACTTGATAATTATATAGCGTTCCTTTAGAAATGACAACAGAGATATGTTTTATCATTATCGTGACACAAATATAAAAATATTTCTATTCTTTTCACAGACTACGTGCATTCAGCCGCCATTGAAAGCGAGAATCTGCAGCGTCATGGTTGGGCGGTCACGTGGTATGCCGCGCAGTAAAATGATATTCATTGTTTGGAGTTTTGTGCGAAATTGGCCGGAAAATATGAAAATATTTCTTGCTTTTGAAGACGGTTAACAATTTGTAAGCGGATGTTTTTTGATTATCAAGAGTCAGAGAGCAATTTAAATTCCATTTATTTGAAAGTAAACTGTGGAATGCACTGAAAAAAATTCTAAGAAATCGAGACGCGTTTTCGGAGGACCGCGGACCCATCTCTTTTTTCGCCTGCCACACAAGAAGACACAATTTATTGAAGTTGTACCATTTTTGAGAAAAAAGCTTTAGCTTAGTTTTTTGGCGACCGGTGCAAAAATATGCAACTCCTGTAGGTTTCAGTTACATCTGCTGAGTTCGAGATGTCGATAGATTTTCAATTTTTTTAAATGGGCATATAGTAGCGCGATATAAAACAAAGATGTCGCCAAATATAGATCAATCCATACTTTTCAATCCAAACATTTCACGGAAGTCCCGTGTGTTTGATTTGTGACACTTATTCCGTCTGGCACGGAAGCAATTTCAAAGCATTCGATAATATATAATCATCGTCAACTAGCCACAATCAAAAATTGGTCTGTCAACATCGAATAAGCATCCTGACAGGCAATTACAGTCCTCCACGACCTACATTGGGCGCCGTGCCACTGTCCTAAAAAGGCGTGACCTCCGCACATACGTCACGCGGCCAACCAATCGCTGTCATCATTTCAATCAACAAATCCGGATGCATTGTCTAACAGAATGCCAAATATGCGCGACATCTTCCGTTAGCAATCGCCGATTCTGTATAAATACGCCGCAACTCCTCCTGGATCATCATAACTTGATTCGTTCTACGAGCAATCGCACGGAGCAACTTCAACATTACTCTAGTTCTACCACACATCCTAACTTTATTCGAGATGACTAGTTACAAGATTGATAACGAATTCTTCGCAAGGTAAGCTAACTCAATGAATTTTTCACATTTGACAGGATATTCGTGCAAATATTTTTTGGCCATATCTGAAAATTTCTAAAGACCTCACCACCTGCAAAGCGCACGTGTTTTCAAAGATACTTGTATTTTTACGCGTCCAATTTTTCACTTGGATTCTTGTCAAATTGTCGGAATTCAATTCCCAAATCACACTGTATTGTATAGGACATCGATGTTGTAAAATGTTTGATAATTTTTTGATGTCAGTTGTTTTCTACGTTGATTTTGTTTTCAAACAAATTGGTTTCCAACGCCATCGGTAGCGGTACACTGTAGATGTACAATGTGCATGTATCGGTGTTGGCTGTTGGCTGTTAATTTAACCATACAATGCACATGCGATCATGATCTCTCACAAGCAAGGTGAAGGTCAGGAAGTATCCACAGTTGTGATATTGCGATCAATTTGTTGCAAATACCGCCTATGGAAATCTTTTGGAACCAACATGTGGGATATTGTACTTCTATTTGCCATTTGTAATCTGGTTGCAAGATGGTGTTCTGGACCGTACTGAAATGTTTGTTTACCTTTATCTTTCCAGGGATGAAATGAACGCCAAAGATGCCCTGTTCTTCAAAGACCAACCAGATGCTGAGTTCTTCCAGAAACAGCCGGTTGGGGGCGATTTCTTCCAGTCCGAACATGATGGCGATTTCTTCCGAGAGGGTGACTTCTTCCGCAGTCAGCCGGAGTCTGATTTCTTCCAAGATAGCAAACCAGACTTCTTCTTCTTCAAGGGGCAAGGACCGGAGTTCTTCAAGCAGCAAGGGCCCGATTTCTTCTTCTTCAACCAGGAAAACTCGGGTGAAAACTTCTTCGAGTCCGATGCTCCAAAAGCCGCTGAAAGCGGGCACTTCTTCAAACGTGGCGACCGTGGCAAAGGAAGCTTTTTCTCTAATGGACTCTTCTTCCAAAAGGAATCCGCAGGCGATTTCTTCTCCGGGGAAACTCCCCGCCCCGAGTTCTTCTTCTTCGAGGAGGGTTCCGACTCGCACACGGGAGAGGAGCCTTTCTTTTCCGGAGAATTCTTTTAGACTTTTTGGACATTCCTGACTATCCCAGACTAGAGTTGCCACCATGGCTACTGGTCCTTCCAGGGCCCCCACCTATGTTCTATGGCGGACATCCTCCATACGAGGAACATCATTTACAAGTTCTCGTATTATCAAGACTTAATATCGAATTTAGTTTTATCTGGACACTGTATTCATCGAAAGGCCATGTCTGTGCTGACCGTGCAGCAAGTTGCGAATGACTCTTTCCAGATGAGCGCATCTTACCTTGGAATGGCCGAACTAGCTCCGCGAAAGAGTTATGGGAGAGATTTCCAATTTTTAGAACTTTTGTCCAAACTGAATCCCTCCAGTATATTTGCATTTCGAAGACTTTTGGCTGTGATTGATGCATTTTGTGATAATCGTGAAGAATTTAAAAGCCATGAATAGAAATATAGAATCCCTGAGGCCAAGACGTCAGGCACAGAATTTATATTCGTGGCTTTCGCAATGTGTATATCTTGTGGTTATATTTATAAAGTAGGTACTTTGAGACTAGAATAGATTATTTAGATCATATCGTCAGAGCGTACTAGAGAATATGGGCAATTTGGTAATGGACATTCCTGAAAACTGAATGATTGAATGCAAATTTACATGTAATCGATGCATTTTCCAGTTTATGTATTTGGAGTATTTATTGACTTAATAAAATTATCATGAATATTTCTGTCTTGTGTTCCTAGAATTGGTTTCGAATTCGTACCAACGGACAGTTTGTCAGTTGAGAATCTATATTTTTCCCACAAAAAAGTCAAGAGTTTCTACAGACATACACCAAAGTCCATTCAAAGAACAATACAGTACGACTTACGCCTCAAGAGGACTGTATTTACCTTCACACCAGTTAAGAGCATTACAAAAAGACAACGACTGAAAACTGCCGGCAAGAGACGAGCAACCAACACAATCCAGGTCATCTCCAAGACTAGAATCAATAGCAGTGTTATTTATTAAACTTATTTGGTGGGAAGTTTTGTCAGTATCAAGACCGATTGTTATGGCAGTCCCGGCCCTCTACAGCCTTTTTCAACGAGAGTGTCCCCGCCGGCCGGAGCCAAACATAACTAAAGCAGTCAGCAAATTAGCATAACATCGGTGCTTGCAGACATAAGTTTTCGGTGAACATAGACCCAATAGCTTTGCCTTGGCGTACCCAGAAGCTATCACAGCCGCAACTTTTGCTTCCTTGCATTTTCTGAGTCTGCCTTCCAATTCTATAGGGCTGTAGATGCAGCCAGCCTGCTGGTGCGACTATACCTCTGGCTTTTTAGGCTTGTTTGTTACCACAGTTTCTACTGGGGCCTCTTGACCACGGTTTCAGCCGCTGCAGGTTTGGCAACAGATTCTGCTTCTGGCTTGGCAACTGCTTCACCATCTGCTTGTTTGGCAACAGTGTCAATTTGGGCCTTCTTAGCAATAGTTTCTACCGATGCCTGTTTGGCAATAGGTTCAACTGGTGCCTGTTTGGCAACAGGTTCAACTGGTGCATCCTTGGCAACATTTTCCGCCGGCACCTGTTTCACCTCAGTTTCCAGTGGCGCCGGTTTGACAACAGTTTCGTGTTCCTGTTTGGCAGCAGCATCCACAGGCGTCTCTTTAACCACCGTCTTCACTGGCGCCTCCTTGACAACCGTTTTAACCGGCACTGGTTTCACCACAGTTTTTTTCGGGGGCGGCGGTGGGGGCTCCTTAATCCCCTTACGCTTGTTCTTGAGCGCAAGCATCTTCCTTTTTATCATCCCTGTCATGTAGTAAGGAATTACCTTAAGCATCTTACAGCCTTCCCGGGTTATTTTTATGGCGCTATTCCACGCCGACGGCGCTAAAGTCAGTGGTGTATTAGACTTGTTTTGTTTACAGTATCGCTCAACTTCCAAGTTCAACTTATCAAATTGTCTAACTTCTTCAAGGAATCCCTTTCCTTCTGCATGAACCTTTTTATGGAAAGTCCTATTGAAGTGATCGTAGAGTAAATAATCCGCCGCGCTCCATTTCTGGTGTTTTTCTTTCAGTGCTGCCTCCTGGTGGTTAAGTTTGTACTTCTTGCTGTTGATCGGCATTGTGATGACGTCGGACATATCCCAGCACATGAGTCGGCGCAAGAGCACAATGGACTGACTGAACTGTTCCTTCATCATCACCAAATCGACACTCTCATCTAAGAATTTAATATACTCTCGAATCTTCCCTTCATCATTGTAATAAGACTCCGGAAGACCCATTTCAGAGGACAGGAAGTTATGCGTCACGGATTTATAACCCAATCGCTTCCCTCCTAACGCGAAGAGTAACCTTTTCTCATATTTTTTCGGATTGTTTAAAAATTCCGTCACAGTATCCTTCGTCTTGAACTTAATCTGTTTTAACTCCCTGAAGAAGTTCATGGATGATTTGAATTGTGCCCAAGGTTCGCGCAATATTCCCACGATTTTTGTGTCTTTCGGCATGACCTTCGCCACATTTTCCTTATTGTAGATGATGTGGTAGGCGATGAGATTAATCGGCTGGTCCTCCTGAATGTTCAAGACATGAGTCGGCTGGAACGAGTTGGGCCAGCCGATATGGCCATTGTCCAACTTGGGCAGCGCGAAATTCAGATCTTTTCTTAGTCCGTATCGTACCAAAATGTTCGCCACAGAACTCGAGGCACATTTATGCACTTTGAGAAAGGCTATATTGTCTATAGGTTTCGTACATGTTCCGATTGAGATGCGATGTTTGTCCAGGGTACCCGATCCAGGTTGTTTCTGTCCAGAGTCTGGCACGATGCTTGGTTGACTGAAGTTCCGAGCCATCAGGGGGGTGCCGATCTTTGCTGGAAGAGCATTGCCGGAAAGTACTTGATTTGCGAAGTATGCAGCGGGCGGACTGGCTTGTCTGAGGTAGACCTTTGTAAACCTAAATGAGAACCAAAACATCATCATTAAGAAAGACAAATACGTGTAGCTGCACACTGCACTACTTCACTGCATTTCACGGCACTGCATTTCCATGATCAAAAGTTCGAAAACCGGGAGAAGGATTACCCTGCAAGCTCAACTATAAAACCTGATAGGGTCCAGAACATATTTTAAAAGAGAACTTACCCCGATATGGGATTTGCCTTGAGGATGTTAAGAGCGGCAATGAAGAACCCGATGAAGAGTAGAACAATCCAGATGACATTAGCCCGGCATCGCCTTCCCGGGTATCCCAGGCAGATCTGGTTTGCAAGGCGCTTGGCACTGAAACGAGAAAGGGTTATGGTATAGTTAAGAACTCTTGCAATAGTAGTACGGTAGGGCTGGTGTTGACCAGGTTCACTGGTACGGGCCTGTGTACCAACCATCCTCGACAGTAAACCTCATCTGCAGACTGCGATATTGCAATGCGTTCAACCATTGTTGAAAGTTGAAACCCTCGCTAGTAAGGTGTGAACATGGCAGGGTGGATCTCGGGGGGGGGGGTCACGTGTATTTTCATTGTATGTATTATATCATACGTGCCATACAATGTAAATGGTGTATGTGTGAATAATGTGTGTCAATTAAGGGTCAATTATCGCTGTGCTTTCACTGCACCCTCGATGTATAAAATGTGATGGATGAGGTTGATCACTAATAAATCTCGAAATCAGTGAGTCGTGTTTTGAAAGCAAGAAGCTGATTCTTTGGTCCAAGATCAAGACTTCACGGACTTGGGTCTGTTGGCCTTATCGGACATGTCGAAGCCACGATCTGGGGCCACGAAATTTGGATCACGAGTGCATTGTGCCTCACTGAAATGCTGTTCTGTATTCTAGTATTTTTTTGTATACATGTACATGTATATGCATATTCCCGAGAAAAATATTTCACCATGGTTATTGACAAACCTGTTATTTCCTATAACGAGAGGGTAATACAATATTTATTTTCACCAAACGACATTATACTACCATCGCAAACCTCAGAATAATTGCGAAATTACGTCAGAACAAAGAGCTACGTCAGAATATGCCATCCGCTACAGTGCGGACGATTCTGGATTCCGTGCGAATGAACATGATGATATTATAGACCTCCTAATTATAAATATTTGCATACAATCCAGAATGTATTGTAGTATTCATTATTTTCTAAATAAAAAAATATACATGCATAAAATACATTATTTTAAAAATTGACCAGAAGATGAAATCCATTTCCAAAGCGCCTCTTAAAGCGTTTTCATTTACAAGGATGTAAACCTTACCAGCTGTTTAATACTTTTTTAAGTAGTCCTAGTTATTGGACGATTTCAACTTCTGGTCAAAATGACAGTACCTATGGTCAACCCTTAACAGTGTGTAAGCTGAGGGTGAGTTTGTGGGTCATGTGGGGGTTTATTTCTGTTAGTTGTTATCGTCAAATCCATGTAATGAACCCGGCGTTTTCTACGGTAATTACATGTACAATGCCACAACTGGCCATGGTCTCCGTCGGTGATAAATGAAATAAAAATGATATCTACAATAACTGTGGCATCATCAAAATAAAATTTCATGGAAAATCGATGGCCGACAAGTAATTTGACAATAGGATAACGCAACGTCACCCAAAGCAGACCACCATGGCTCTACGAACTCCAAAAGCCTTTAGATTTCCTCACCTCATATCTCCGCGAGATTTTACTGCATTTTCTCCATGGACTACCCGGGTATCCTGGTCATTTTTGCGTTGCCTCTGTAAAAGTTTCACCGACAAACCCTTCGAACTCGCACTTCGGCCCTTTTCGTGTTTAATCATAGGGTATGTTACTGGTATATCGGCCCGTACATGTAAAACTTCACAAGTCGATAGTAAGGTATTAGTGAGTTCTTAGTTATGGTGCGCCATTGTATATCGCATATTGATCTCCAATGTAGTGTTACATAATCCCTAAGTCAACGCAAACCCGCAAATGCCATTTGACAGAGAGCGTCACCACTAGTTACGTGCTCTGTTTTGTCAAGGGTTTAAGGGGCTGGTGAGGTTTGTCTTCAAATCAAAATAATATACCTCGTTCCAGGTTGTGTTTTTCTTCGTCGACGGGGTGTTCGGGGCCCGTTTGGTGCTGTTAAAAAAGGCAGTTTTAAAAAACGGTCCATGTGGGGTAACGCGCTGGGACAAAATGTGTTTTTGTAAAATTTGGAGAAAAGTTTGCATTGGCGGGGAATCGAACCCCGGTCTCCCGCGTGGCAGGCGAGAATTCTACCACTGAACCACCAATGCCTCTTGAATAAGTTGGGAAAGTTGGGGCGCTCTAATTTTGCCAAATTGACCAAACATCCACAACGCAACTTTTATTGGTTGAGTTTGTGTCCGACGAGTTCTTGCTGGCGTCGCACAAGATGATCTCTACCGTGGTCAAGTGACCTCCTAGCTCTGGACACGAATACGTCAAGCATTGGACCATGTATCTCCAATGCATGTACAGCCATATCCTGACAATATCAGGCCATTTCACTGGATACATACTTTCTCCCTCAATGGAGAATTCGTGTTGTAGGCCCTGTTTACAAGAGGATGGTACAGCCATACATGAAGCGTGGTATAAAACAATGTTTTTCGCAGTCTTAGAAGTAAAAGCATTCTCCAGCGTTAATGCACACATGTACATGTACGCAGAATCTATCGCCATATAAAGGAACTATATTGCAAGTTATTTTATATACTTTTTATTCAATATACGTCTTATTTGCAAATATATACAATTAGCACAAAGTGTCCCAAAATAAGTCTATTGGAAAAAATTGTATCAAGAAAAAAAAAAGTGGATGGCATCGGATCTTCGAATAGCCAAAGCAATTCGAGAGAGGATGAATCCGTTGTTTGGTATTGACCAAAATACAATATGATTCCGTTCACACTACAGACAGCTTGGAGAATCCAAAGGACAGAAAGCAATGATATTTTTTTTAATTTGAAGAAAAAACCTTTGCATTGGCGGGGAATCGAACCCCGGTCTCCCGCGTGGCAGGCGAGAATTCTACCACTGAACCACCAATGCTTGCTGATCACCAGCGGAAATTTGGACTTGTACAACCGGACAATTACACCGTGTGTCTTAATGGTTTCCATTCATAGCGGACTTTATTGTAACACAATACGCAATTATAGTTTCACTAATAAAATTAATTAGACGCAGGCATTGTGTATGACGAGTTCTTGCTGGCGTCGCACAAGATGATCTCTACCGTAGTGAAGTGACCTCCTAGCTCTAGACACGAATACGTCAAGCATTGGACCATGTATCTCCAATGCATGTACAGCAACATCCTGACAATATCAGGCCATTTCACTGGATACATACTTACTCCCTCAATGGAGAATTCGTGTTGTAGGCCCTGTTTACAAGAGGATGGTACAGCCATACATGAAGCATGGTATAAAACAATGTTTTTTGCAGTCTTAAAAGAAAAAGCATTCTCCAGCGTTAATGCACACATGTACATGTACGCAGAATCTATCGCCATATAAAGGAACTATATTGCAAGTTATTTTATATACTTTTTATTCAATATACGTCTTATTTGCAAATATATACAATTAGCACAAAGTATCCCAAAATAAGTCTATTGGAAAAAATTGTATCAAGAAAAAAAAAAGTGGATGGCATCGGATCTTCGAATAGCCAAAGCAATTCGAGAGAGGATGAATCCGTTGTTTGGTATTGACCAAAATACAATATGATTCCGTTCACACTACAGACAGCTTGGAGAATCCAAAGGACAAAAAGCAATGATATTTTTTTGAAATTTGAAGAAAAAACCTTTGCATTGGCGGGGAATCGAACCCCGGTCTCCCGCGTGGCAGGCGAGAATTCTACCACTGAACCACCAATGCTTGCTGATCACCAGCGGAAATTTGGACATGTACAACCGGACAATTACACCGTGTGTCTTCATGGTTTCCATTCATAGCGGACTTTATTGTAACACAATACATTCATTGTAATTATAGTTTCACTTATAAACTAATTAGACGCAGGCATTGTGTCCGACCAGTTCTTGCTTGCGTCGCACAAGATGATCTCTACCGTGGTCAAGTGACCTCCTAGCTCTAGACACGAATACGTCAAGCATTGGACCATGTATCTCCAATGCATGTACAGCAACATCCTGACAATATCAGGCCATTTCAATGGATACATACTTACTCCCTCAATGGAGAATTCGTGTTGTAGGCCCTGTTTACAAGAGGATGGTACAGCCATACATGAAGCATGGTATAAAACAATGTTTTTCGCAGTCTTAAAAGTAAAATGCGAATTCTCCAGCGTTAATGCACACGTGTACATGTACGCAGAATCTATCGCCATATAAAGGAACTATATTGCAAGTTATTTTATATACTTTTTATTCAACATACGTCTTATTTGCAAATATATACAATTAGCACAAAGTATCCCAAAATAAGTCTATTGGAAAAAATTGTATCAAGAAAAAAAAAGTAGATGGCATCGGATCCTTGGAGAATCCAAAGCAATGATATTTTTTTGAAATTTGAAGAAAAAACCTTTGCATTGACGGGGAATCGAACCCCGGTCTCCCGCGTGGCAGGCGAGAATTCTACCACTGAACCACCAATGCTTGCTGATCAACAGCGGAAATTTGGACTTGTACAACCGGACAATTACACCGTGTGTCTTAATGGTTTCCATTCATAGCGGACTTTATTGTAACACAATACGCAATTATAGTTTCACTAATAAAATTAATTAGACGCGGGCATTGTGTATGACGAGTTCTTGCTGGCGTCGCACAAGATGATCTCTACCGTAGTGAAGTGACCTCCTAGCTCTAGACACGAATACGTCAAGCATTGGACCATGTATCTCCAATGCATGTACAGCAACATCCTGACAATATCAGGCCATTTCACTGGATACATACTTACTCCCTCAATGGAGAATTCGTGTTGTAGGCCCTGTTTACAAGAGGATGGTACAGCCATACATGAAGCATGGTATAAAACAATGTTTTTTGCAGTCTTAAAAGAAAAAGCATTCTCCAGCGTTAATGCACACATGTACATGTACGCAGAATCTATCGCCATATAAAGGAACTATATTGCAAGTTATTTTATATACTTTTTATTCAATATACGTCTTATTTGCAAATATATACAATTAGCACAAAGTATCCCAAAATAAGTCTATTGGAAAAAATTGTATCAAGAAAAAAAAAAGTGGATGGCATCGGATCTTCGAATAGCCAAAGCAATTCGAGAGAGGATGAATCCGTTGTTTGGTATTGACCAAAATACAATATGATTCCGTTCACACTACAGACAGCTTGGAGAATCCAAAGGACAAAAAGCAATGATATTTTTTTGAAATTTGAAGAAAAAACCGTTGCATTGGCGGGGAATCGAACCCCGGTCTCCCGCGTGGCAGGCGAGAATTCTACCACTGAACCACCAATGCTCGCTGATCACCAGCGGAAATTTGGACATGTACAACCAGACAATTACACCGTGTGTCTTAATGGTTTCCATTCATAGCGGACTTTATTGTAACACAATACATTCATTGTAATTACAGTTCAACCACAATTCTACATAGTTTCACGTTAAATAGGCTATTTGAGCACATGTTTCAGATAGTCCATTTGGGCACACTTTAAGATAGTCCATTTCAAAATGTTATAACGTTATCGAATCGCAACCTCACTATTAGCACAAACAATCCACACCGCAAGTCAATTGGAATGCAGGAACAATGCGAATCGGATTGGTCGAGATTTAACTCTTGGTGAAGAAGTCGTACTCTTGATGCTGGGACAGGAAATGACGTTTCATGTTCCCGGACTGCGTAAACCCGACCCCGCAGACTGCGCATGTGTACGGCCGCTCGCCCGTGTGCGTTCGCTGGTGCTTAGTGAAGGTGGAGAAGTCTCGGAAGGAACGCTGGCAGTACTGACACTCGTATGGCTTGTCTCCCGTATGGATACGCATGTGGACGGTCAGGGTCGATTTAGCGCTGAATAGCTTCTGGCAGATATGGCATTCGAACGGCGACTCTCGAGCAGTGTGCGTCATCAGGTGGCGCTTGAGGTCTTTCTTGGAGGCGACTTTGGTGGTACAACCGGGGACAGAGCAGGCTAGTGGTTTCTTGGCGGCAGGTCGTGCGATGTCGTCGGAATCGGGCTGCTTCCTCTTTCTACCTCGGGTCGTCTTCTGTCTGGCTAACTGGGTGACGGTCTGGAATAGCTCTTGGAGGGACTCGTGTGGCGTAGACTTGGCAGGCTGTTGGACTTCACACGGCTCCAACGGGCTATAATCGTCGGACCAGGTCGATGGTGTGGCATTGTTCAGGCTTGGCAGCTTGTCGGGCGTGTCTTCGTAATTGTACTCTCGAAGCTCGTCTCTGCCGGAAAAGAAGTCGTTGGCAAGGTTCATCGGTGGACGGAACTGGGACGTGAAGTTGGCATAGCTGGAGTTCTCAGGACGGCTCGGTGAGGGATGGAAGACGTTGGTTCTGTCAGTACGCTGCGGCATGTAGTGGATAGTGTTCGGTGTGGGCTTTTCTTCAGCATGGGTTCTGTAGGAGTTTTGCGGTGGTGGCTGGAGGATGGTGTACATGGACTGGAACTGGCTCGTCTGGTAGGCGGGTGGCGTGGACTCTTTGCTGGCGAAGGACACACTGGAGAGACTGTTAAAGGATTGGTTCGACGTCTGGTTGGCGGAGGAATCGACTGGCGTTGACTGGTTAGCGTAGGACGTACTGTAGCGGGACCAATCATTCCAAATGGCGCTCTGGGCGGGGTACGTTGGCTGCGGTCGGTATACGTGGTTGTACTGGACTGGTGAGACGTAATCATTGGTAACCGGATGGAAGTTCGGAGATGATATCGTGGACTGGTAGCTATTCTGATCATCGAAAACGGTTTGGTTGGAGCGATACATCTTGGCCAGGACGTTGGCTATGTCGATGATTAGGTCATCATTTCTGAAAGGATAAAA